>NW_006787143.1:521205-524060 GCF_000442215.2 Lipotes vexillifer
ATATCACAGAATTGCCTCAACTATAATTTTATCTGTGTGATATTCACGTATATGAATGATGGAACCAATTCTAGACACAAAATTTGTAGATAAAACAAATGAGTGGAAAAAAATTCAAGTTACACGACTAAAAAAAATTAAACCAACTGTACTTCTGCAGTCACTTAACTATCACTCTGCAAGCTGGAGACCCCAGTATGTCTGAGAGAACTGTCACTACTTTTTTCTTTTAATTTTTATTTTATATTGGAGTATAGTTGATTAACAATGTCATGTTAGTTTCAGTGTACAGCAAAGTGATTCTGTTATACATAAACAAGTATCTATTCTTTTTCAAATTCTTTTTCCATTTAGGTTATTGCAGAATATTGAGCAGAGTTCCCTGTGCTATGTGGTAGGTCCTTGTTGGTTATCCATTTTACATATAGCAGTGTGTACATGTGTCACTACTTTTTGATTTGACCTTTTAACTCCTGGATCACAATTATGCCACTAGGATAGTATCACACTTAAGGTGGAAACGAGGGACTGTATTTTAGATGAAGATGAAATGTGTTTGAGAAAAGAGCCAGAGTTTTTTATCCTACAACTGGCCTGATGATTAAGCTGTACAAGTCACTAACACTTCTGAACTCCTTTCCATACGCATAAATCTCCCTACATTATCTTCTGAGGATATTATTATACTATGAATAAAAAACACCCAAAGTGCCTGGTAAGCTCCCCACAGAGCCTGATACGCTCTCCTATGAATATTTTTCTAAAAGGATCAGTGTAAAAGCAATGCTTGTCTTTCCTATTTCAGGAGAAAAAACTTATATAATACTTCAAATTACAAATTTGTTTCTAAGGTAAAATAGCAGGCACGCTATTATCAGGAGATAATGCCTGAAAACCACAGGGATAATGATAAATTTATGTACATTTGAGGACAGTCAATGGCCTGAAAAAAACATGCCGACTGAGAAAGCATGGCATGAAAATAAATAGGAAACAGCTTTTATTATAAATTTCTGATAAGTGATGAAGTTTCCCCAAAGAAATAACTAATTTATCAATGATTTACAATAAACTACAAGGTGCTGCTTGTAAAACTCACTTAAATTGTAGATACAGAGAATACTGGCATTATAATACCTCTTTTCATTTCCTAAGCATAGTGTAAGTACCTCATTACACAATGTATATATTAAGGGCCTTTAAGTGATAAAGTACTATTAGAATGCAATATTCTTTGCCGCAGATTTCAGCTGCTTTTTGAGTGACAAATGATGAGATCTTGTTATAAAATAGATTTTAATTTATGAAATGATGTACATATCACAAGGGTTAATTTTTTTCTTTCTTTTTTTTTTTTTTCTGGCGGTACGCGGGCCGCTCACTGTTGTGGCCTCTCCCGTTGTGGAGCACAGGATCTGGACGCGCAGGCTCAGCGGCCATGGCTCACGGACCTAGCCACTTTGCGGTATCTGGGATCTCCCGGGACCAGGGCGCGAACCCGTGTCCCCTGCATCGGCAGGCAGACTCTCAACCACTGCGCCACCAGGGAAGCCCACAAGGGTTAATTTTTAAATATCAGAATAGAACATGACATTTATTTTTACAGCATAATCTCTTGATTACTTCGTTACTTTGTTGGTTTATTTAAGCATAGACATACTGAATAAAAGACTTCTGTAACACATTGTCCTAAATTTCACCACTTGCCTTCTACTGATCTATTCTACAGTTCAACACTTCCTCTGAAGGACAATGCCACCCCTTTTGGAAACAATATCATCCATTTTTCATTTTATTTGGGTTAATGGGGGTTATAACTAATTTGGCCAGGCCTTATTCACACATTATGGACCAGGTATGAGCTCTCTGTATGAAGGCACTGTGCTAGACAGTGGGTACACCCACTGGTCAACAGACATCATCTTTGCCTTTCTGTTGCTTATGATCGGGCCCAGCGGTTCTCAACCCTGGTTGCACATTAGAATCATGTGAAGAATGTTTGAAATATACTGCTGATCAGGTTCCAGCCTCTGCTTCAATTTGTCTAGGATGACATCTGAGCGATGGCGGGTTTTCAACTTTCCCCCCAGGATATTTCACGCACAGCCATGGTTGAGAAGCAGTAGTCTAGCGAACGAGAGAGGCATGAGATAAAAATATAATTATAAAATTTTATAAGTTCTGTAAAGAAAACATGTAAGGAGTTATGAGATTGATTAACAAGACTGAGGAGCTGGGGGGGAATTAGTCAAGAAAGGCCTCTCTGAAGCAGGGATATTTAAACTGAGAGCTAAAAGATGATGGGGGGTTGGAAAAGCAAGAGTGTGCTAGGGGGAGAATTCCAGGCAGAGGAAACAGCATGTGCAATAGCCCTTAGGACAAGAGAGGCCTTGGCACGTAGGAAAAGCAGTAACAAAGTCAGTGCCGCTGGAATGCAGTCAACAAGAGGAAAGTGGTGCAGAAAGTGGCTGGAGAGGCCTGGCCCACGGGAGACTCGGTGAAAGACTGTGGATTTCATTCTAAGTGCAGGGAAAGCTCTTTGATGTGTTATTGTTTTGCTGAAAAGTGACATTCAGATTAAGGGAGAGCACAATATTTAATATTTCTAATTTAAAAGTTTATTTTAAAAAAATCCAGATATCCAGACAGACAGAAAATGAACACGACTCTAAAAGGTATTAGGCATCATTTTCACCTTCTCTTGGCAGACAGCAATGATAACTGCAGATATAATACCTGAGGGCTAGACCGGGACTCACACACGGAGTTTTTCTCATGTGTCTTTATTACAAGAATTTCTCCACTCTTTCTAATTTTGACTACAACATAGAATTTTTTTTTTTTTTTTTTTTTTT
>NW_006787143.1:524344-540399 GCF_000442215.2 Lipotes vexillifer
GATCTTCCCGGACCGGGGCACGGACCCACGTCCCCTGCATCGGCAGGCGGACTCTCAACCACTGCGCCACCAGGGAAGCCCCAACACAGAATTTTTTAACTAAGCTACCTTTGCAATGGGGCAGATTCCACAAATGGAAGTCTCTTAAAATTGAAACTGTTCTATTTTATAATTACAAAGGATAACTAGAATTTAAATATTTGGGGACCCAGGATTTTAAATTTATGAAACTGCCTATATACTCAGAGTCATGAAAACAAATAAAGGGACAATGAACAGACACAGGCTGAGGAGACTGTTACAGCTGGTTAACAGCTAAAGGGGAGGCACGTGTACCACTGGCTAAGGAAGAATCTGCTGGTCCCACAGCAGCTCTGCAGCCAGAGTGACACATACTTATCAGGAAGGCATATTCAGGAAGTGATAATGATGGTGTATGTCAAGAATCAAGGTCTAGAAACATTCATACCTAACTTTTTGTTAATAACATCTTGGGCAATGGCACTGAAAAGCTTACACAGTCTTCTATGAAGCTAGTTAATCCTGGGGTAGCCCAACACATGGCAGAATGTCACACACCAGCAACCACTGCCAAGAGTTAAACAATCATTAAGTTAACAGAGAAGAAAATGCAAATGCACATTTTCAATCTCTCGAAAAAAGAGATCCAAGAAACCACAGTCAAGTACCAGTCAAGGATCCTGAGGCCTACTGAATGGATGGGGAAGGGCAACAGTGATGAAAACATATCTGTTTATAAAAATAACAGAGGTGGTAAAGAGTCAGCATGTGGAAAAAGTCAAAAGGGGGGAAAACAGCAAATTTTAAAAATTAAATACTTTCGGTGAAGAGTCAGGCAAGCAAGTCAGTCTCTCTTTACCCTGGTCCTGACATCATCTGTGGCAGTGGTTCCCTTTACACACCAAAAAGGTATTGGGGACTCCAGAGAGTTTTAGTTTACATGATCTTGTGCAAGTTATACTTAAGCACTGTGTGTGTTCACTTCCTTGTCTGTAAATTGGTGATAATATCACCTAATCCTTTTGACCACTCATGACTGAATGTAATTATTATTATAATACCTATCGCCTTTTAAGTGTAAAATACATATTAGCTATTATTATTTTATTTTATTTATTTTTTTTTTTTGCGGTACGTGGGCCTCTCACTGTCGTGGCCTCTCCCGTTGCGGAGCACAGGCTCCGGACGCACAGGCTCAGCGGCCACGGCCCACGGGCCCAGCCGCTCCGTGGCATGTGGGATCCCCCCGGACCGAGGCACAAACCCCTGTCCCCTGCATCGGCAGGCGGACTCCCAACCACTGCGCCACCAGGGAAGCCCCTAGCTATTATTTTTACTTACAAATAACCTACCTTTCTCAGATACTAAATTCCTGTGTTTTTTCATCAGTTTCTGTACTTTTCACTCTTTCTTTGATCAAACTGTATGTATACCCAATATGACAGTTTTAAAGAGTCACCACTGTAACCTATTTACCTCTCTGATAAGGCCTCATGTCACTATTTAAATGAAACATATGTATATCCCCTAAACTCACACCAAAGCAAAGAGTAAACAGTTTATGTCAGTGGTTAGGAATTTGGGATGTGAAGTTAGAGAATCCTCAGTTCAAATCCTGGCTCTACATCACACTGGCTTTTACAATTTGGCCCATTTCTAAGAGGTCTAGACCTCTGCTTCCTCCTCTGTAAAATCAGGACAATAATTTTTCAATGAAATTATTATTAGGATTCAGTAAGGTGGGCAACGTTTGCCACCTTGTGAGTTCTTAGTAATTAGTGTAATGTTTTAAAAAGCTAGAGAAAAAAGAAAACAATGCCAGGGTAGATAGTCCAAAGCACATGAGAAGGGAGAAAGATGGTAATCTAATATTTTAATAGATAATCTACAAAGCTTTACCTTTAGCAATTTATTTATAAGCAATGCATTGTTTTGAAACCATGGAGGAAGAGACAACTGAAGAATCCATCTTACTCAGACACGACTGCTGCTAATAAGCAGAGAAGTCACCAGCTGTGTCCACTGATAACTCTCGGACCATATGGCACGTGGCCCAGGAACAGCATTAGGTGAGGAAGCTCAGAGCATGAAGCAGGGTGCACACGGCTCTTATGGGCCCTGGAGTAAAGTTCTGTTCTGGGACTTGAGGCTGAACAGCCAAAAAGCAGACAGTCCATTACTCCTGGAGCACTCGGGAAACAGACCAGTGAGACAGAATATCTATAATCATCCCCAAAGAGTATTTTGAGCAAAATTCTACTTTTTATTTAGAAAATAAAAGCTACACTTAGGGCCTTCCCAGAGTCTAGTATACAGTGTATACTCAATATTAAATACTTTGAAATTTGTTTTTAATTTGCTCTTTCTGTGAATTTTGTAAAACTCGTAATAGCCTACAAACAGCTAGTATTTCATAACCAGTAATCAGAGAATCATGAAAACTATAGCAATGCTGTTATTTAAAAGTGATGTTTTAAACCAGAGAAACTAGAAACTCTGTTCAAATTATAGACACTCAAGGTATTACAGACACTACGGTTTAAATGATATGGCCTGTGTCTGGGGAAGCAGCTTATTTCTAAAGAATATACATCAGTTACACATGATATACTCTACAAAAATGAAAACATAAATAAAATCTACTTGTTGAAAGAACAGAGAAAACTGAGTCTGAATTTTGTAAATATATTCTTAACATATTCTCAGAAAACTAACACCAACAGATATGGTGATCTTGTGAACAGGACAAAGAAACTTAAAAACACATATACATATGAGGAAAATAAGTATGAAAAATAGTGAATGTAGACCAAAAAAAAAGTGAAACCATGGCATAAAAGTGACTAATAGAAGTCTGATTATTGAGCTATAATCAAGTATCACATAACAAATGAGGCTTTCTAAACATGGGCAAGAGGGTAAAAATAATAAGATCCACTGGTCACCAAATTATACTTCATTGTCAATAAATCTGTGGTCAGAACAATTAAATCAGTTCTTCCTGTTATTAAATCAATGAGTCATATCTGTTAGACACAAACATCATGGGAAGACTTTGATGGATATACCCTTCAAGATTTTGGTCCTGCCACTAAACACCCCTGAAAAAACAAACTAATAAATACACACCCCCGGTCCCACTTTACTTTCAAACCATATGCTTCATTCAGAGGAATGCGATGTGGAAAATCCAAGATAAGAGTTACAGTTTCACACCTCAACGTAGAAAGGAAAATAGAATTTTTTTTTAAAAAGGCATGGCTAATAGGTTGCAATCTTATCTACATTTTAATAAGCAGGTTTTAAATACATATTTACCAAGTCTCGAAACCCTGACTATACATTTGGATAATTGAGCATAAAAAGACACATCTGCTAATTCAGTGGACGCTTCGCTGCGTATAATTCAGTAATCAACTAATTGATCATGTTTTGCTTCAATTGATACACATAGGAAAACTAGACCAATAACTTGTAGGCAGCTGCATCACTCAGGGAGCACCATTTAGGTAAAACGTGAACCCCCAGGGTCTCTGAAACTAGTGATACTCATCAAGCAACGAAAATCCTATAAAACCACTCTACCTGTCCTCCCCATGAAGTGTCACTGTTTCTGTCATGCTGCATTAAACATATTTTTAAACACTCATAGTGTATCTGTTCCCTTTAGCTAATCTTGCAGTAAAATGATACTAAGTAATTAACAGCATGACAATGATGGAAACAGATGTCACAAGTAAAAACTTTGGAGGCAAAGTGATGCAGAAGACAGAAAACTGGTCTAGAATCAGGAGACCTGGATTCCTTCCCATCAATGTCACTGATTATGGCTTTACCCTAGGCAAGTCATTTAACCTGGTTACACCTTGGCCTCCCTTTCTGCACATCTGCTTTGTTCAAAGGAATGTCGTGGCAATTAACAAGAGTTCCTATAACAGTGTTTCGGGCTCACAAGAGGAAAGACTGCATAAATACAAGGTATTATTACTCTGATTACAAGGAAGTATCAAGCAGATTTTTGTGTAAGCTGTAATTATAAGGGAGAGTAATCTACAACAGCAAAGGTAACACTGCAAATTACAATCTATGTCATTTTTCAGACACTTATCATTGTAGGCAATGACATTAGAGATATAACAAAAGAGAAAAGAGACTCCAAGTGAGATGCTGAGCAGATGAAAGAGATTTGACAAGCTACACTGGAAATCTTACAATGCAGAGCCATTTATTAAATGTAGGTTTGGACCAAAAGTCACTAAAAGATGAACTCCGACAGCTTATAATAAAGCACTGTGGTTCAGTAGTCCACGCACAACATTAAAAGCAATTTGGGGCTTTACATTCACAACCATTATTTCTAAAATAGCACTTTTTTTTTTTGGCTGCGTTGGGTCTTCATTGCTGCATGCGGGCTTTCTCCAGTTGCGGCGAGCGGGGGCTACTCTTCATTGTGGAGCGCGGGCTTCTCATCGCGGTGGCTTCTCTTGTTGTGGAGCATGGGCTCTAAGCACGTGGGCTTCAGTAGTTGTGGTATGCGGGCTCAGTAGCTGTGGCGCATGGGCTTAGTTGCTCCGTGGCATGTGGGATCTTCCCAAAGCAGGGCTCGAACCTGTGTCCCTGCATTGGCAGCCATATTCTTAAGCACTGCACCACCACGGAAGTCCCACAGCACATATTTTTAAACAAAGACTCTAAATCCTCCAAATACCAGTGTTTCTTTTAAGTGAAAGGTAATTGTTAATAAGTTCTACATAGTATTTTCCATAAAATGAACAAAACATTTAATAAAGCTACACTTCATTAGTTAAACCTCCTCTATTTCCAATTACCAATATCCCAGTCTGCCTACATTTTTCTTTCTTAATTCAAAGAACCTCCGATATATCAGGGTGTCATCAATTAAAGATAACTGTTAATTAATTGTGGCTTTAGATCCCTAAACCCGTACACAATTTTCATCAGCCAATATTCTACACTTCCTTGAGAGTTTTCTGGGTAAGTTTCATTTATCTATAGCTTGGTAAGTAGTTTTACTCCAGGCAGATACGCACGACCTACACAAAGCCCTACCAATGTTATTAGTTCTAATGATGAAAACAGTTACTCATTTAAACTATTTCAAGTACTGGGTCCTACAGATACCTTGGAGCAATCCATTCTTAACCTAAAATCATGTTAAGAGGGTCGAGATGGAGTCAAAGAAACCAGGCACAGGAATAGCTGCACCACCTTGAAGGTACCAGTACCAACAGCCTGACAAACACGAAGTGTAAGCTCCTTAATGAGGTATCATGGACTAAATGTAAAAATCAGAAGCACAGATTTAACCACAGATCTTTAGGGAAAAGACCAGACGGGTTTTATTTGTGTTTATTTAATCTATCTTCCCTTTGATAAACATGCCTTTTTTTTTTTTTTTTTTTTAAGACTTTCTTTAGAGCAGTTTAAGGTTCACAGCAAAAGCGAGGGGAAGGTACAAAAATGTCCCCTATAATTTCTAACCCCACACAAGCATAGCTTCTCTCCTTATCAACCCCACCCCCCAGAGTGGTACATCTGTCACAACTGATGAACCTAGATGACACATCATAATGACCCAAAGTCCACCGTTTACATTAGGTTTACTCAGTGTTCTACATTCTATGGATTTGGACTAATGTACATTTATCCATCGTATGGTATCATAGACAGTATTTTCACTGCCTTCAAAATCCTCTGTGCTCTGCCTATTCATCCATCCACCTCCTCGCCAACCCCTGATCTTACTGTCTCCATAGTTTTGCCCTTTTCAGAATGTTTTACAGTTGGAATCATACAGTACACAGTACGTAGCCTTTTTGGATTGACTTCTTTCACTTAGTAATATGGATTTGAGGTTCCTCCATGTTTTTTCATGGCTTGATAGCTCTTTTTAGCGCTGAATAAGTTTTCACTGTCTAGACGTACCACGGTTTATTATTTATCCGTTCACATACTGAAAGGCATCTTGGTAGCTTCCAAGTTTTGGCAGTTATAAGCTGTTGTAAACATCTGTATGCAGGTTTCTGTGTGGACATAAGTTTTCAATTTCTTTGGATAAACATCAAGGAGTGCAATAGCTGGATCTCTGGTAAAAGTATGTTTAGTTTTGTAAGAAACACTGTCTTCCAAAGTGGCTGTACCATCTTGCATTCCCGCCAGTGATGACTGACAGTTCTTATTGCTCCACATTCTTATCAGCATTTGGTGTTCTCAGTGTTCCAGATTTTGGCCACTCTAATAGGTGTGCAGTGGTATCTCAATGTCATTTTAATTTGCCTTTCTCTCGTTATATGATGTGGAACGTCCTTTCATATTTTGCTATCTGAGTATCTTCTTTGGTGAAACGTCTGTTAAGCTCTTTGGCCCAATTTTTAATCAGGTTGTTTTCTCACTGTGGATTTTTAAGAGTTCTGTATATATTTCGGTCGAAAGTTCTTTATCAGATGTGTCTTTTGCAAATATTTTCTCTCAGTCTGTGGCTTGTTTTCTTATTCTCTTGATCCTTTTTTAATCACAAATTATTATATAACACTACTGTTTAACTGGCATATACTATGTAACTTCCGGTTAAAACATATTAGTTTAATCAGAGATGTATTCTTTCCTGACAAAATTATTTCAGATTTCTATTTTCCTTTTGTCACTTAATGTTTTTTTCACAATCAACAAATACACTTCAACAAACAGTGAATATCATACACAGAAAGGATACAATATTTTCATGTAAGAAATTATATCCCTCCTACTTTACAGAAGAAAGGCACTTGCTCATACGCAAAACAAAGTATTAGAATGAAAACTGAACAGAGAGAGACCATTAAAGACAGATGTTGATCTTTTTGTGTGTGTGTTTGGAGGAGAACTTAAGTAGAACTGTTCCTTTTACTAAAGGAAGAAAAAGAAAACAAAATCACAACATTAGGCTCATTAAAGAGACATAACAAAGTGTCGGGGATGATGCTTCCTAAAATTAAAATTTAGACGATGACAAGAATGTCTCCTACCCAAGTTTGAAAATCGCTTTGAGCTGTGGTTTTTTTTTTTTTTTTTTTTTTTGCGTTATGCGGGCCTCTCACTGTTGTGGCCTCTCCCATTTGCGGAGCACAGGCTCCGGACGCGCAGGCCCAGCGGCCATGGCTCACGGGCCCAGCCGCTCCGCGGCACGTGGGATCCTCCCGGACCGGGGCACGAACCCGCGTCTCCTGCATCGGCAGGCGGACTCTCAAGCACTGAGCCACCAGGGAAGCCCTGAGCTGTGGTTTTTAAAGGAGCATAAAATCTCCTTAACTTCTATATCCTCCTCCCTACTGAAATGTTATACCTCACTACACTGTGATCCGTTAAACACATGAATGATTTTGATTCCTTTGATTGCTAAGATAATACTTCGATGTGCAGCTTACCTCCTGACCTACAAGGATACAAGACTAGATTTAGCAAATCCAGATAAAGGGATGGTAAATATATCTATTAGTGTGTCTCTCTCCAGCATCAAATGCCATAAGATTTTTGCAGCTGTGTAATTAATACTGCTTATAATCAAACGCTTAAAAAAAAAAAAAAAGGGCTGATTCTGGTATCTGAGACGGATTCCTACATTCTGAGATGCCAGGCAAAGTGAGGCACAAATTGACTCTTTTTGAAATTTTAGCAACCTGACTGCTGTTCCTTTCTTCCATCCTTAGTTTGTATTTATTTACAAGAACTTGAGCTCAAAAAGGATTTAAATCAATCGACCAAAGTCACTGGTCTAGTAAGTAGCAGGTCTGGTAGCTAGATCTGATCTGTAGTATCTAAAAGGTCTTGAAAGGAAACAAAAGCTGGAAAACTTGCCAATATTGTTTTTCCTTAGGAGAAAAGGAAAAAAAAAAAAAAGGAATCTTCCTAAGCTTTTATGTGAGAGTATGACTCAAAGTAAATTATATCCTCTATTATAAGAAAAATAATGGCTATTTCATATTCTAAAGTTTTTCAAACTCTATAGAAACATCTCACAGTGATATATTATTTTAAAATGAACTACAATTAAATGGGCTTTCCCCAAACTCCAAAATGAATACTCCTAAACTGATAAGAAAACTGACCTGCTGGACAACTAACATTTACTGAATACTCTCTATATGCCAGGCACTGTGCTAAGAGCTTTTCAAGGATAATCTCATTAACACCAATAGTACATGCTACGATTATCCCTATTTTACAAAAAGGTAACCGAACCTTAAAATAGTGAAGAAAGTTGACGGACAGCTTAGAGTTAGTATATTGGAAGTGGGATTTGAAGTAAGGCTGTTTGACTCCAGAGTGCTAACTCTACAAAATTCTTAATTTGAAAACGTAAACATCCTTGAAGGTCTACCATTTCTGCTTTGGTTTTATGTTAAAGCTAAGCCATTCCTTCCATCAACATTCAGCCAATAAATGGCACTACTCCTAGTCAAAATCCATGACATCAGCCTAGAGAACTCTGCTTACTTTCTTGTTTGGCAGAACAAGAAAACAAAAACATATGAGATATCATCCGTGTCATTAAAGACCTTCACAATTTAGGTGAGGTGATAAAATAGATATGCAAGGATTAAACTTGATTTTCAGACAAGTTTTATAGTAATACAGAAAGCAGAGGAAAGAAGACAAGCTACTGACCTAGGAGATGAAGAAAGGGAACTGGTGGCAGCCAATAAAGAGAGAATTGTCTGAACAAGCAATTGGGAGCACTGGATAGTTCTTGAACTCAGAAGCAACTGGAGGCTACAGCAACCACTGTATGGTGACTGGCTATTTGAAAGTGGTAGTTTTCCTAAAGGGTTGAAGGAGCAGCCATGGAAACTGAAGGGTGGATTATTGGATTAAGAAGAGAATGGGAGGTAATAAAGTTGAGTTGGTGAGTACAAAATACTCCAGAACTTTAGACAGGAAATGAAAAGGATCAAAACAACAGAGGATTTAAAAGAATGCAGGGTTGTGTTTTTGTTAAAGAATAAAGAAAAACTGAGCATGTTTGTAAGTAACGGAGAACAAACTGTATACAAAGAGGAATTAGAAACGTAAGAGTTTTCAAACTCTCTCTAGGAAAATGCCGTTGTTTACATTTCTTTAAGAAACTTTAGGCAAAATGTAATTGTTTGAGCAAAAGTCCCAGAGACTTAAGAAGATGAGGGATTATGATTAAAACCAGAAGTTAAAGGGTTGGGTTTGGCAAAGAGGAAGACCATTTTTTACTTAGAAACAGTAAATAGAAGCACGTGAAAACAAACCAAGATTTTCATGTCCTGGGAGGGGGAAATAAAGGGAGCTAAACTTGGGTAGCCTCAATATTCTCAGCAAATTAAAAGTTAGTGTCATCCTGCTAACTGTAATGGGAGTAGGGATAGAGTCGGATTTGGGAAGAATGAAATTGTCTGGGATAGTCAAAATAGTGAATAAGAAAAATAATTATGTCTTATGAGTTGAGATGCAACATTTGTTTTCATTTTCTGTTTTGTCAGCATTCTAGGGAAAGGAACTTTCTCCCAAATACCCATGTCCTGGGGAAGAACCAACAGTTATTTACATAAGTTTCTCATTTAGTTGATCTTCTGATAATCTATAAAACCAAAAGGAAATAACTTTTTATTCAATTCATGTTATTTTAATCTTTGAAGATTGCTGCCTAGCCTCACCACTGCTGGAACATAAAATTCAGTAGAAAATTTTAACTCTGGAAGAATATTTGTTTCATTTTAACACTCAAAAACAGTTTCTCATCGGTCATTTCTAACTCATTTTATTATCAATTTATAAATTTTATTTAGTATAAGATAATAAGATATTTTCTTAACATGAAGGAACAACAAATGAGCTATCTTGATCCGTCCTTCAAGTCATTAACATTGGCAAGTTTGAAGCTTAGATTACTGGGGATCTGTAGCATTCAAGTCAATTAAATGTTATCGCATCCATTAGCAGATTATTTGATCCCACAGGAAGACCTTTATGCTGTTATTCCAAAAACAGTGCAGATACCTCCAAAAACAGAGCATCCACCTATGATATACAGTCATATTTTATTCAAATCAATTTTTTTCAGAAGCATATTAAAAAGAAGTCCATGTAATTTTATGGAAAATATTTTTGATTAAGTGCAGGATCAGTGAAAAGTTAAGCATTCTGATTAAGCAAACCAGCTGTATGAGACAGCCATTGAACCAGGAGGATGGGGGTTAGTGAGCTGGGGTCAGCGGCAGAAGTTAGAACAATAATCAAATGTCTTCACTGTAAAAGGGCAGCCAGGAGAGAGACCATGCAGGTCAGTTCCCAGTTTCAAAAGGAAACATCTTCATCTAGGAAATGTGGCATGGGTAGAACACTACACCGCCTTCACCTTCTCTAGCTGGTCACTTGGCCTGTTACAATCTCAGCCATTCCACTCTAATCACTGTTATTCTTGGAGCAGGAGATAATTCAAAAGCTAAAAGCAGGTTCCCAAAAGAGGTAAAAAAGAAACAGAGGGGAACAGTAAGTTGACCTGCCCACAGTTCACTGACCGCAAGGTTAGGCAAAGTTCTCTTCTCCCTGTTGGGGTTGGAATCCTCACCCAACTATGGCACTTAGATGAGATTGACCAAGATGCCTTTGATAAATCTCCTGTCCAAAAGCAGTATTTTCTTTATTGCTCTGCAAAGGACTTAGAACCCCACTTTCTTAAACGCCAAATCATATTATAAAACTCTCAGATTTTTAGGTATATGGTGTGTGTACGTATATATACATACACACATACATAGATACACACACACACACACACTTTGTGGTAAATTGATTTTTTTAAAAATAGCTCCAGTTATTCCTCTCCTTGGATCATTCCCCTTTGCAATGTGACTTTGTAGCTCCTTCATCAAAGGTGGAGTTTATTTCCCTACTCCCTGACTCCAAGCTGGCCTTGTGACTTATTTTATTTAATAGAATTTGGCAGAACTGACATAGTGCTGTTCCAAGTCTAGGCTGTGAAAGGACTTGCACGTTTCTTCTTGTTCCTTTGGAACTTCCCACCACTAAGAAAACAAGGGCTAGCCTGCTCGAGGGTAAAAGATCCCATGAGGAAGAGCCCAGCGGTCCTAGTCAGGCTCATCTTAGACCACTCAATAGACAGTTAATTACCAAACATGTGAACGAACAAAGCCTAGGTCAGCAGATCTGCCTACTTGACCCATAACTACTCAGACATACTCGACTAGACCCAGCCAGAATCGAAACTGCCCAGCTAACATGTGCACTCGTGGGCAATGAAAAACTGCTTGTTTTAGATCACTGAGTTTTGTGGTAATGTACTGCAGTACACAGCATTATTGTAGCAATAGATAACTGATACACGGTTGTACTCCTAGATACATGTTTTAAAAAACATATATATATATAAACATACACATGTATATGTGTATATATATTATATATACACTTACACATGTATATCTATCTATATGTTTCTATTCATGCTTTAGCTACAGAGCTTCCAAAGGTTTATTAGGTCTTATTAAGGAACAGAAGTAATAGGCTACAGAAAAAACGTGTGACCAAGCTTCCGTCTTAGAGTATCTTGTTGCGCTTATACATCCTAAGAGAATGGATTCATGTATCAACCCAAACCAATAATATATGGTTCTTAAGGTTATAATTATAATGCAAAATAGCTAAAGTAGTAATTCTCCAAGTATACATACAATTATATTATTAACATACAATTATATTATTAGTCAATTCATCTTCTGTAGTTATTCATTTTTCAGTATTGCCAAAAACGGGCTATTCTTCAGTTCTAAAGAGGGCTATGCATTCTCTGCTAAATTACTGGTGAAAGCTCAACCTCTGTTTAGTCTAATTTTTGGACTTTCTTTGGATCATTAATAATCATTCTGGCTGCATTATACTATTGTCTTTCAAAGAAAGAATCCCAAACATAATAATGGAACTGATTATTCCCCTTCCAGTGGTAGAAAACATTTCAGTGTTAGCTTGGCTTTCAGGTAACAGATACAGATCTTTTGTCACTTATGTTTGGAGGTCACAGTTTAGAGACTTTAACATATATAACAGTAATATTCAATATCAAAAGAATGTCATATGTAGCCATATTTGTCATCCTTCAAGTAATGGGAAAACTAGCCTAAAAATTATGCTATACAATTGACTATTTAGAAATTGTTAAGATGTATCCTTGGATTCTGGAATACTGCATTGGAAGCCAGGGGTTCAATGGTCAGAAAGAGACAGATTATTAACTGAAAAAACTTAAAAACTGCTATGGAGACCTGGTTTGCTTCAGAGAGAAATAACAAAATGCCTTCACAGAGAGCGCTCACATGCTCAGAGATTCTGTAGGAGCATGGCATGGTATGACACTGTATTGGGATTTCTAGCTATTTAGTCCCTTGGCCATTTCATTAACGTAATTGGAATTGGGACTTAATTAGTAACACTCAGATTCTATTCTTAGTGGTGAAGGGTGTGCTATTTTCCTTGGAGAACTATTTCACCTAGGACCTCCTTTAGAGAAAAAGAAATTGCTTGATAAATATAAAAAGAGTTTGAATAAACTGATAAATGGCTGCTTTAAATGTCAAAGACTCTAGGAGAAACTGCTCCTATTTCTCCACTCAAGTTCCAAAGATAATAGAGTGGACATTTCTCAGTATTTGGCCAACCAAAATCCATTCCCCATCCCTAAGAGGCCCCTGATTTTCTCTAGGACATATACCCTGTGTGTGGTCTTGCTTGAATGGCAAATCCAGGTGTCTGGAACTCATTGCCTAAGACAAAGGTTCTAGATATCGCCCCTCCCTCTGGCCTGGCACAGCATAGGGGTGGGAATGAGAACAAAGCTCAAGTAATACTGTTCTCCTGGAACTTTAATCTCATTGAAGTGACACAGCATGAAAAAGTTCGGTGTTTGCTTATTGCAGAATTGCATCCTGACCAGATCATTCCTTCTGAAAAGCAGTTTCAACTCTTGCCTCCTCACTTTGCCTTGATTTCCTGCCCATTCATAAATTCTCAATTCTTAGCCTCCCTCTGATTTTATGAACACTCATGTTTTTCAAATGTATTTCCTCTTGTTTGAGGTAGCCAGAGTCGGGTTTTGTTGCTTGGAATCAAGGAGTTCTGTTATAATAATTATATCAAAACAAATGGATATTACATATCAAAGTGGAGTGAGATGTTTGGGAGTGGGGCTTTGTTTCAATCCCAACTACAAAGTTAAGCAGTACACTCAATAAAATAATCAAAATCGATTTTTTTTCTTTTTCATACTTACCATACAAAAGAATAAAATTCCTTCATTCCTGAATATTTCTAACTATCAAGGCTTAGATGCACTGAATAACTATGTTACCATTCTTATTTCTTCCCAAGGTTTTTCTACCTATCTACTAGGGAAGACTGACTACTATTCCCATATCTGCATCAGTTGTTGGCTTTCTGATACCCTTACCTGTAATATATACATATTTCTTTTTACACATGACAGAATTTCTTCCTTCTTCAATTCTAATTTACACTGTCTCTTCACTGAAAACCCCATTCAGTATTCAGTTTCTGAGAAGCTGTCTTTTATTAACCTCATTGATCACTCCATTACTGTAAATCCAATTCGACACCTACGTATATCATTTGCACTGCATTTTCACCTATTTCAGTTTGTGAATAGTTTTCGGTATGTGTATGTTTTAGCTTTTCCATTAAATTTCAAGCTCCTTAAAAACTAGGACAAGTTCATGTGTGTGTGTGTCTGTGTGTGTGTGTGTGTTTAATCCTCAATGTTTCTATTACAGAATTCTACATACAGTGAGGACTGATACTGTTGAATAACTGTTTTCACAAAGATTTTAAGAAGATAGTTAAGAGGGAGCTGAATCCTGCAAAAGACTATTTAATAATTTTCTTAGTACCTAACTGATGTCTTGATAGAGTTTTAATACATGGAATTGCTGTGAATGTATACGCTTTTAACTTTTCCCTTTGAATGTCGAAACTAAAATAAGAATACACGAAAATAAAGCCCACTTATTTGAGAATGCCAATTTGAAATTATAAAATGACTCAGACCAAAGCAGGCTACAAGCAGCTACCAGCATTGTGTATCAATGACCCATCACTAATTGCATGGGAAGATTTCACTTTCTTAACACTTCTAACAGCTTGAAAATGGAAGCATCTTCTCCCAAGGAAAGCTGGGATGGTTTTGTTTCAGGTTGTCTCTGGGTAGTCTTTCTACCCTTTAGAGAATTCCCTGCAGACTAATGTTCAAAATGATCGCTGTTTCCCTTGTACAGTCAAACCACACATTTTCCACCTTTTAACTGTTTCAAGACAGGACTTGTGGAACTTAGGTGCTCAAGGTTCTCCTTCACTAACAATGGCTGTAGTTCATTGTGTTATGGCTTTCAGAGTCTCTCAGAGTTTAGTAAGCTTTTTCCTGCAGTATCACTCATTAAGTCCTGCATCACCAAGGCAAACAATACATTGATAACACATCCTTAGTGCCCTAGAAAGTATGGGTTATATAGAAATTCGATTCAGGTCATTAAAATTTGACTTATAATTTTAGATATTTCAACCTCTGAAATTGTAGCTATCATTTTCTATGAATCAAAATTACCTATGTGTATAAAGTTTATCATTAAGTGTATATCCTCTATAAGCACTGTGTCTCAAAAAGAGTAGGTGATTTTGTAAAGTCAGTATCAGTGGTATCACAATGTCGAGTAAATCTTACACGTTATTGTTCAGTTAAAGGCGGAATAAAAACTGAGAAGATAATGATATTAAGATTCCTCTATCCCAGTAGTTCTCAACCTTTTATTCACACTTGTCTCCCTCAGGAACCTTTTAAGACATTGCTTTCCTAATTACCACCCCACATGAAATTTTAATATACTGTTTGTGTACTGCATGTACATTTATGCTTTATACACAAAAAGAGTAAGTATAAGGCTTACAATTTTTATTTAATGCATTTAAGAATGACTAATTTTTTTGATACAGCAGGTTCTTATTAGTTATCTATTTTATACATATTAGTGTATATATGTCAATCCCAATCTCCCAATTCATCCCACCACTACTCCCCCAAGAATGACTAAATTTTTTTAAGTTAGAAGTTTAATTAGAAATTTTAAAAGCTATTAACATTTAACTTAGCTTTGTAACTGTATCTGCCGAACAATCTTTAATGAAACATATTTACTTATATAAATTTCAATTATTAAATTTAATATGAAACTAATTTATATAAATGCATAATAGAAATTAATCAAATTTCTAAAAATCATCCAAAATTGTTATAGTTACAGCAAAATTAAAATGATTAAATTTTAATTAATTGTTAAAATATATTTTTGGTGAACTTTTAAAGTTTTGCTTAAGAAAATAATTTTTAACTTAACTGGCTGCTAGATAATCATTCAGATATTGTCAACTTTTTTTTTCTTTTCAGCATTTCATGCAATAAATGATGGTTTGAATAATTTTTTATAAAATTAAATAACAAAATATAAACTATTGTAATTTAATTTTCAAAGCCCAAGTCACACACAAAAGCACTGAGGAACAAAATACACAGTATCACAAGGCAGCCAATGGCCACTAACAAGCAGACACAGGCCACCTCTCAGGTTACAACTTTGAGATCTAGCAATAAATCAAAAGTCCTCCAATCACAGCTGTATATTTGTCCTAATTTCATAGCCCTGATCTTGTACACAATGTGTACTTCCCATGAACTCAGTTGATGCTGCTCTTATGATACCCAAGAAAACCCAACAAGAGAAATTTAAACACTGAGGAATAAGATTTTTCTCAGATAGGTTGAACTTTTCTGGGATACAAGGCATTGTAATATTTATGATATTGCTTGCTCTCCAAGAGCCAATTTTTACTCCCTAGATGGCAATATCACCCTCACTAAGAATGTATGCTGAATTTTTAAAAATCATTTCATGTATTTATGTGCTCTTGAAGCTATAAGCCCAACGCTCTTC
>NW_006787143.1:540409-547991 GCF_000442215.2 Lipotes vexillifer
CTTCACCACCAATTTCTTTAAAAGAGCTGTCAATGTGAGCTGTGTTCAGTTCCACACCATTCATTTACTCCTCGACCAATACAATGTGATTTCTAGTTCTATCACTCCACTGATGCTGCCTTGGCTCTTGCTAAACACTTAGTAAGTATTCTCTAAATAGAAAAAGACCTTCTATATGTATTAACTCAACAATGCTTCCTTGGTACTTCTGCTTAAGTACTGTACTGTATTTGATAGTGCTGGCTGGCTGTCCCCCACCCAACACCAGCTTCCACAATACTCCTCTTTTCTGGATAATTGCTTATTTCAGTCTTTTCTCAGTTCACTGTGGTACAATTTTTCCCTGAAATATAGCCTGAACTTCAAGATTTCGTCATTCAGCTGCTTCTCCTTTTGCTTATATGCTCTCCCCCAAAAGCAACTGGAAACCTTCCAATAATTTCAATCATTTACTGTATATATGAAAATGACCACTGAATATCTCCACCTCCTGTTCATTGCTATTTGGATGTCCCACAGGAACCAGAAATTCAGCATAATCCAAACTAAATTCACGATCACACCCTACCTATACTTATGGTCTTCTCACCTAAAAGGCATCACAATCCAAAGCACCCTATTTTACCTAGAAACTGGGAAAATATTTTTGTTCTTTCTTCCCCCTTCCCCATGCCATCCCCCATCCACATGCCATCCCCCATCCATGATATCCAACCTAACTGTGTAACTACAAATTTTAGTTATTAATGCCTTTTACGGGTGTCTTATCTTTTCTACTGCCACTGTCACTGTCCTGGTTTGTGCCCTTCTCTCTCATCTGCCTATTGCCAAGGGTCCCCTATTTTGATATCCCTTTTGGTTTCTTCCCTAATCCTCCTTCCATATCACATTTGTTTTTTTTATTTTTATTTATTTTTTTTTTTTGCGGTACTCGGGCCTCTCACTGTTATGGCCTCTCCCGTTGCGGAGCACAGGCTCCGGACGCGCAGGCTCAGCGGCCATGGCTCACGGGCCCAGCTGCTCTGCGGCATGTGGGATCTTCCCGGCCCGGGGCACGAACCCGTGTCCCCTGCATCGGCAGGCGGACTCTCAACCACTGCGCCACCAGGGAAGCCCTCCACATTTGTTTTTGAAAAATTCAAATTCAAATATGACACAGACTTGCTTTAAAGGTTATTCCCTCTTTTCTACAAAATCAAGTCCTTTTCATATGCTCTTGAATTGCTTTTCTAGTTTTATTTACCACCACGATAGACATCAGCCACCTCAATGAATAAACAACGCCCTCCCGTGCCTCTGATTTTCATGTTGTTTCTTCTTTCTTGAGTGCTTCCTCTCTCTCTTTCTGATGGTCAAAACATCACATAAACAACAATCACCCTCATCCCAAATCTGCCAAAATCCTCCCATCGTACTCTGTATTTGTCTAAGGTAATCTAATGGAAGATCTGTTGTTTGGGATCTCTTCTAGGCTAGAAACTGGCACATTATTCTGTAAATAGGCTTTTCTAGACTTTTAGCTACTTTCATATATTTGATAAAGTACATGATCTGAGACAGGAATACTCTTCAACATTAGAAATAACTACCTATAACTTGATTTTTAATAGGAAAAATAATCCTCATTCTTGCATACATGGACAATGAATGAATTCTATTAAAAATTCTGAAAGTCTAATGAACCAGCACTGATTACATAGTCTCAGGTTTGTAAAGAGATATTCAGAAATGAAATAAAATTCATCAAACCTTAGGAAAGATCAACAGTTTAGCCTCACTTATCTACTGCACATCTGCCTGACCACATTATCTTAGTGCTTAAGCATCATTTTTGCATTTCAATGTGGCATTCTATCAGATTAATGCCCAAGATATTCCAGCTGCACTGCAAGCGAGTGAGTGGACATATAGGAATATTATGCATGGCTTGTATCATTGACATTGAGCAAAGGAAATGTGATTAGCACCAAATTGCATCTGACAGGGGAATCAGAAACCTGTCAAACACGATGACATGGATCCAATGTTTAGAAGGCAAAAGGGGGAAGAAAGGAGCAGGGCGGTCTGGCATGGAGACAGCAATAAAACACAACAGCGATGATAAATTAATTCATTTACTTATGAAAAATTAGAGGCTTCCACACACAGCTCTCATTTATAATCTTGTCAATCTGGTTGAGTAAATAAAAGGCTCTACAATATTAGTTGAAAACACAAGCAAGAGAGAGAAAATGCAAAAACTGGATTCTTGGCCTCGCTTTTAATCAAGTACAATAATTCTCTGGTATGAGCCACAATGGTCTTTGAAAGGAATTTTTCAATGGAGGATACATTCTACCACCTTCTGTACAGGTCCTCGTTTCCTGGGCTTAAATTTAGAGACCTAGAACTCCAGGGCGAAAGACCATCATGTTGCACTGAGCTTTGTGTTAGTCAGAAAAGGTAGTTAGACAAAAGGACGCACCAAAATGGCCTCCACGGCTTGCTCTCGATGACTCTGAGAAGAGCAAGTGCAAAAATCAAAGCAGAATCTTTTGATATCAAATGGTTATAGTCATTATATAGTCATATAGTATTAGAGCATCACTCTAGGAAAAGTGATTGCCAGAGGCAATATCAAGGTTACATTAAAAATTCCTTGTATTTGTCAACCTAATAGAGATGGTTCACAAACTCAGGATGGAGGCTTGGATGAATCATCCTTTTTGCCTTGTCATGATCTAAACTGAAGAGGGCACTACCCAGGACCCTCTAATTGTTCTGGAAACACGTCCAAAAAGTGCTTTCTCACTATTATATATGAAAGGAGGAAATGCTCTTCTATTGCCCTCAAATTAATTAAACTGGGAATAGGAGCGAAGGAACAAAATCTGAAGGAAAAATCCAATGTGCTTGTCTAAATGGAAGACCTTTAGAAAATAGGCGGCTGCCTGGAAGATGCAGCTAAGGAGAAGAGATTTCAGGACACAAAAACATCACTGTAACTCCTCATTTCAAGTCTCCAAAAAAAAAAGCCTCTTCTCATATACAAAGCGTTTTTAGAAATTCAAGTAAACTATATTGTATAGATTATATTAAACAAGACTGGGGGGCATTATTTATTCAATGAAAGATGAATTGTATTTAAAAGAGAGGAAGGTCATATTGATTTCATTAATAATAACTTAGAAATGGAAATATCTCAGATGCCCATTAACAGGAGACCAGATAAATAATTTGTAGAATATTCATACAGTGGAATATTACTCAACATTAGAAAGAAGCTAACTACTATATACCCACTAAGGGGCAAATCTCAAAAGCATTATGCTGAGTAAAAATAGCCTTGCACAAAAGAATACATACTTTATAATTTCATTTATATGATGTTCTAAACCAGGCAAAACTAGTCTATGGTAGAAAACTATCAAAACAGTGGCTGCTATTGGGGGGTTAGGGATAGAGACTGACTGGGAAAAGGTGACTTCCGGGGGTGATGGTAATATTTTATATCTCCATAGGGGTTTGCATTACACAGGTGTATGTATTTGCCAAAACTCATCAAATGATAAACTTAGAATCTGCACATTGCATCATATGTAAATTTCACTTTGAAAAGATCCATAAACAATGTTGAACTGTAGTTAATGATATGAATGCTAAAGTGGTAGGGGTGACATGCATGCATGCCTGTAATTACTGAGAAATGCATCCAGAAATGGATTGAAGAATGGAGAGGAACAGACAGATGAATGTGTTCAGAAATAAAAGATAGGCAAAGCAAATATGGTAAAATGTTAATTGTAAAATCTAAGCGTTGAGTCTATGGGTCTTCACTGCATAATTTTTTCAAGTTTTCTGTAGATTTACAATTTTTCAAAATAAAATGTTGGACAAAAGTTGTGTGAAGGGTTGAGGAAATAATGAGTACTAGCTTTAAATGAAGAAGGGCTATGGTACAAAGACGGGGGTCTCAAGGATCACAGGGCAAGAAAAAGTCACCAGAAGCACTGAGCTACTGTGAAGTCATTGGCTTTAAGTGGATCTCGCAATGGCTAGGCACCCTTCACAGTGGGACAAATGACTAAGCCAGGAAAAACAGAAAAATCACAGAATGCTTCAGAAAGAACAAAGGACACTGTCAGATCTTTAAAAACTGTAGTATTTTTCAGTAACTTCTGCAAATTTTACACCTCAGCAAAAAAGCAACTGAAAGATTAAATTCTACATGAAGGTTCAAAGGAAGCCTAGCAAAGAAATTTCTTCCTTAGGAGAGGACACTATCAAGGATGATGATGTTTAAAAAACAAATTGTCTGTTTGTGATGTTTAAAATCCAACAACTTTCACCTTACATTAAGAATGTTCTCAAAGGAGAAATTCGAAGGTACATATATCACATTTTCTTCTACCCATTTAAATAACAATTTATTTCCTTCTTGGTTTAACTTGATTCCACAAAACATCTCTCCTGATGTCAGAATGTCCATTAAATCTGAATAAAATATATCAGGCTATACGTGCAGTGCTACAGCCCTTCTTAATTTTGTAAATTTTATTTTAATTGCTTTTATCAATAATGTAAGCTCTTGTAAACAAATCTAAGAAAAAAGCTTTCACTATTCCAAAGTGCAAATTCTAAATTTAATAGGACTAAAATAATGAAAATACAATCAGTTTTAGGATTACTATTGCTAAGGTTCACTATTAAGGAAAAAATACCTTACATTAGTCAGTATCCATGAATCATAATAATCATCCACAATAGCCTTTCAGAAACTAAAATCATTAACTTCTATTTGAACAACAAATGAAATGCCCCGAATAAAAGGAAAATATATTTAATTGTCTACATTGTTAGTCAATACCTTTTTGATCTAAATTAGAAAGAAAAATTATAAAATGTTAGTATTCTATCCCTGGGCTATAAAAAAAAAAAAAAAATAGAACTCTCAAATTTAAATCTCAGTGTTCACGTCTACTCCAAATTTCAGACTTCTGACAGTATTCACCAAATCTATAATTCACAGTCTTACATGCCCAGTGAATCAACTCATCTTTCCAACTGCCCTGGACAAAAATCTTGGTGCATCCTTAGCTTTTCTTTCTCTCACTCTCCACACAATAAGTCTGTCAATCCTGACTATCCAGAATCAAAGCCACTGATGTGTCTTCCCTGAATTACAGGCTCGCCAACAGCCTCCTACCTCCTACCCTGCACAGCCTCTACTCGCCAAGACACAGTCAGATCATGTCCTTCCTCAGCTGAAAAGACCTTGCCGGATTCTCAGACTGCAGATTAAAAGCCAAGTGCTTAGAGTAACTTACAAGGCCCTGTTGGATCTACCCACCCATCAAGCACTGCCTACCTCCCAGGCTTCAAATACCACCTTTTTAGGGAGAATTTCCCTGATGACCCTATGTTAAGTTGCCCTCCCCTGGCTCCCTGTTCCCTCCCTGCCACTCTGTATTTCTCCAAACCACTTAGCACCCTACGACATGTTATATATTTACTTACTTCTTTGAATTTAGAGAGGGCTCTCTTCATTAAAATGTTAAAACCCTGAGAACAGGGTTCTGTTCTCCATTCTGTTCACTGCATTATGTATCCCCTCTACCTAGAAAAATACTTGAAACCTTGTTGACACTCAGTTAAGTATTTGTCAAATAAAGAATGAACTAAAATTTATTTCATATGCTGAAAGTTCAGAAAAGAAGAGTGAGTATCATGAGTCCTACCCACATCTGAAAAGGACTGTTTATGTAAATGGTCAAAGAATTACAATTAAGAATATGTGATATACTTTCTCGTTAAGAGAATTCTGTGAACAAATTGATAAATCAGTTCTAACTAGTTTCATCACACAGAATCTTTATTATAAAAAAAATCTACATCTTTAGACACCGAAAATATTTTCTAATTTAGCTTTTCTTACAAATGAATTCTTCTGGATTAGTTATCACTTAAAATGCAACGGTACTGATGGAAAAAATGTAAATTTTAATAAATTCACAAAGCATTTTAAATATGCTACCCATATAAATTGGACCATTCTTGCATTACTTTATTCACTCTTTGGGTTGACAAAGGAAATTTTAAAACATTACATGTCTTCAGAGAATCTCTTTAATAATTCTGTGAATGAAACAGGCAGTGCTACATACGATTAAGAATCAATATAAAATGGAATCTAAAAATGACCTATAAAGTCAAAATAACCATATGTATTGATATATTTTAATGAAAGTGACAGTGAGTGAAGTAACAGTTTGCTTCACAAGTGCATAAAATAGTCTCCTATCAGAATGAAAGCATTTTTGCACGAATAGTGAAAAGTGAGTAGGTATATACCACCTGACCCTAACTTTTTTATCTTGGAAAATAAAATAACTGTTGAAGGTAAAGAGTTTAACAGATATTTTCAACAGCTCTTAGTGCCAATACGCACAGTTATCACACTTTAAAGCATCCTGCTCTCCCTTCACTGAAGCCAACTATAAATTATGACCAGGGCAGTTACTGAACTCAAAATCAACCATGCAAACCTATCAAGAATACTTACAAGCCCACCACTCAACCTTCTAGCAGTAAATTCACAGCCACAGACCACAAATGAATTTTTAATTATTCCATATTTGATTTTTACAATGCTTTAAGACAAGCAATTATGAAAGGCACTTTATTTGTCTGATGTCATTAATATGCATCAGTGACAATGAAACCACAGAAAATCCTAGTGAACAGGGTATCTTGACTGTTAATTACTTAAAGATTTGCCAATCTTGGAAGATGAAGTGTTGTGGAAGCCCCCAGATACTGTCATCTCGATTTCAGACTATGAGGGCATGTAACTTGGAAGAACATTAAGCTCTCTAAAATATCTTAACGTTTACTTGTAGGTTTTTCCAAGCCGTAAGTTGAGATTTAGTTCATTTAACTAAACTTCAGTGGCATTTTCCCACATATAACCCTGAAAATGTTATAAACATGTAAAATATATATTAAAATATATAACTAAAATTTTATGGTAAAATATTGACTATTAAAATATCCATAACTCAAAATTTTCTTTAAATGATGCATAGCAACTTCCAGCACTACAATTATTACCAAAGGAACAGTAGAAATTACTCACAAGCTTACAATGAAATATGGCTTCATTTTGAGGGAGGACTTCTCCGGAGAGGGGACTTTTCTAAAATTAAAATTAAATTTTATTAATTAGATAGTTTATTAAGTGTAGAATGGGCTCTTAGATGAAGTGAAAAGAAAGTAACATAATTTAGCTTGGAGAAAAGAGTGGCTGAGAGAAGGGAACTAAAAGAATATATGTTCACGTAGGGATTTTAAAAGGAATTAGCTAACAATATTCTCTATTTTCGTTAAGGAAATGTTTTCCAGATGTGACAAGTGTTTCTCCAGGCCATACACTGAGAGGTACAGGAAGGGTGCAGATTAACAGCTGCATAATTTTCTCAGTACTTCAGCCCGTCCAAGCCATCCAGGAGTCCTAAACAGGTGAGGGAAGTGTGTGTGTGTGTGTGTGTGTGTGTGTGTGTGTGTGTGTGTGTGTGTGTGTGTGTGTGTGTGTGTGTGTGTGTGT
>NW_006787143.1:548001-576600 GCF_000442215.2 Lipotes vexillifer
GTGTGTGTGTGTGTGTGTGTGTGTGTGTGTGTGTGTGTGTGTGTGTGTGTGTGTGTGTGTGTGTGTGTTGGGGGGTCTCATTGCTGCCTCTCTATGATCTGTTTTCAGGGCTTTGGTATCTCTCCCCGGCTGAGTGCCTGGTACAGCTTCTGAAAATTACAACCCAGTCCAATGACGCCCCTCACAGGTCTCCTAGGCTGTGGGTGAGGGCCCAGAGAAGCTGGCAGCCTTGGGTCAGGAAGGCCGGAGCCTCTCCCCAGCACAAACATGCTCCCTCTGCCCCTGGGCACCACACACCTCCTGCTGGAGGCTCTTTCCTTGCCCCACTGTCTGCCCTCAGACGGCCTCAGTTTTCGCCCTTCTCTCTGCACAGCTGCTCCTAACCTTGGCACGGCCACGTCATGTTGCCTGCTTTATAAGCTGGATTGGGGGTGTCCATCGGGGGTTTCTTTCTGACTCTAGAGTAATTCCTACAGGATAAACTCCCTCTTCTTGTGCAGGAAGCAGCTCTCACCTACTACTTGTCATTGGTGGTCGCTTCCATTTCCACACCCTTGGTCAGATGCCCCAATTTTCATCAGCGGATTTACTCATTTCATTCCCTTCCCTCCTTCTGTTCTCTTTTTCTCTTCCTCCCCTGCTCTCGCTGTCGTTACACAAGAAGAAAAGTTTAACTGATTACTGGAGGAATTTCAGTTACATTTAAGGATATCGCTTCTGTCTTTTTAATTTTCACCATCACCAAAAACAACCAAACCCTTACTGAGGGTTTACTGCATGCACAAGATAATGATAAGCCAAAGGTTTTTTAACTTTCTTGGTTCACAGGGCCGATAGTATCTCAGTAATTTGTTCACGATGACTTCAGGCTAAGTAAAATGCCTGACAGTTCAATTCATTAAGTAGTAAAGTCCAAAGAATTTAATTATTCATATCCTAAAAAAAAAAAAACCCTCAGTAGCCATTTGAGAAAATACATATAAATTGAACAAAAATATTTTTCATTCTTTTTTTTTTTTTTTTTTTTCGCGTGGCGGCGGCCCCCTCCTCATTTGGCATCTCCACTGTTCTGGCCTCTCCCGTTGCGGAGCACAGGCTCCGGACGCGCAGGCTCTCAACGGCCGGCTCACGGGCCCAGCCGCTCCACAGCATGTGGGATCTTCCCGGACCGGGGCATGAACCCGCGTCCCCTGCCTCGGCAGGGGGACTCTCAACCACTGTGCCACCAGGGAAGCCCCTATTTCATTCTTAAATAAACACAGTTACTAACTAATGGGATGCATGTGCCTACTGGGCACTATACAGCTTACTAAACCAGACACCAACTCCCTCATGTCCTGCTCCACAATGATGATCACATGGTACTTTTGAATCACAGAAACGGAACCGCCTTGGACTAGTAGTTCATGTGGTATTTCACAGAAGTTTAAAATATTATGCAGTGCCCCTGTGTGTTTTCTGTAGCACCGCCTGGGTGCTCATGGTTTGGGTACCAATGAGAACTGTGCCTAAGCATTATCTCATAATCCTCTTATGGTCATATAAAGTCAGTACTATCATCAGAAGAGGAAATTAAAGCAATATTACACAGCTCTTAAGTGGTGGGGCTGGATTCAATTCCAGAGAGTGTGATTCTGGAGCACAGGAGTGTCACCGATCTAGGTAGAGGACATACTCAACTAAGGAATACAACAGAATATTTCCATAAAAGGTTATGAAATTTTGTCCCTTGAATACTTTTTTAGGAACCAATCCTTCAACTGCCATCTTTCTATGATGGTTAGCATAGAATTGGGGATTTATGAGATAAAATATCTCCTGTGAACATAGTATTAAACGCAATAATGCATCCCTAGAAAACGTTGTGGAAAAGTTAAACATTTAGAAACTTCATTTTATAAACATACACGATGCTCATTTTACCTGTAGGCTAAATCACCATCAGTGGGCTGAATTCGTTTCCATGATAAATGATAATAGCCCCTTTGAAAGTCATCACTTTAATGCTTTCAAACATCTATTTGTCATGGTCGTATTCAGATTAGCCAGATGAACATGGAAGAATTCTGATAAATGTGGGGAGAAGGGAACAAACAAGAACTAAAGTAAAATAGGACCTGTGACAGTGCTGGGGACAAAGAACTCAAACATTCCTTACTTAGCCTCTTAGTTTTTCATATAGTTTTATATAGCTATTCCCCGATTAAACTTTCAAGATTTTTTTCCCCCTTGCTGCTTAATAATTTGACAGACTTGCCTATATTCAATATCAAAAAGCAAACACACTTTGGGCATGCTGCAAGATAGATGCTTAACTGTTCCTAATGATATCTCTCCTTAAAACAAATCTACTGCTTGAAATGCATTTAAAGTCTGTATACTTTATACTTTTTAAATCGATACAACTGTTACTTATATATTTACACAAAAAAGATACCTTCTTTAAACATAAAAAAACCACTATGAAAATCAAGACAAACACAATGATTCATAAAATATTTAATATATATAACAAATGCAAATTTCAGGTCAACTGTATACTTTATTGACTTGGGTTATTCCTTTAAAGCAATGTAGGGAAGCTTCAAAGGTATAAAAATATATGATTAAAAGGCTACAAGCATTTTACATTGAAGTATATAAACCAAGAGTTAGCATCACTTCCAAATTCTTAAGCACTTTTTATGTTGCATGTTAATCTATTGAATCTGCTTTGAAATTATCTTATAATGTTTCTAAAACATTTAAACCAGAATACCCCACGTGCCTCTTCCAGAGAGAAAGCTAAACAAATAACCCAAATAAATCTAGTCTGGAAAACTGGGAGCATTTCTAAAACATCCTTTTGTGATCCCAAGCTATCTTTAAACTTAATCGTTTTAATCAACAAATTCATGCAAAGTTTTCATTGCATCCAATAATATATTAATTTATTTAAATATATGTTTTGTTTCCCTAAACCTTCAAGTAAATTGTTGCTATGGGCAGATGTCCCGTGCTTAATTGTGACTTTCTGTGGATGTTTTCAAACAGCCACATATACCCTAAGGTACATATATCAAAGGTTGAAAATCGCATTACTGCATCATAGAAAAGCACTGTTGCAGACTGAAATGAAAGTCCCTGAGCCCAGAAGCAGATTCCTGATAACATTCTACCTTTATGAAATGGAGAAATCTTCGAACATTTAACAAAGAAAATTTTCTGAATTATTAAAGATGTATTGATGAGTTCTTGGCTCCCAAAATGTTACAGAAACTAGAAAATATAACTGTATCATGGCTTCTGGCCACTGGTGTTCTCGAGACTTCCTGATAACCAGGTGAACACCTCTGATGATGGGGAGGCCAAGACTATAGCTGATGGTGATAGCAGCTCCCGAGCACAGCATACTGTGCTGGGCACCTCACATACAGGAGCATACTGAAGTATTTACGCTTCCTTCCTAACCTGGAATCACCTGAGCATCTACTCCATCATCCTGCCCCAGCACAATTAGAAGCAATTACCCATCACACACTGTCTTGTCTGTCCGCGCACTCATCTGTTTGTTCATTTCTGCAAACATTGTTGAGCCATGCCCATGTGCTTGGTGCTTGAAACGCTCACAGACACACCAAGAAAATGAGAATGTTAACACAATGCCATAAAATGAATTAATAACTTATGAGCAATGCAGTAATATTATTAAAACTGGCACCTTTGCTTAATATCAAATTATCAGTTCTGCACCCCTTTTATGGACCAAATCCTATTGTTACACTGATCTTACTCATAAGTGTAGGCAAGACATTAATTTCTCCCTCAAAAGCCACACATCTTAGGGTTGTTTCTGACTCATCAAAATGTTTTATTCTTTTTTTCATATTTTTGTTCAATCTTGCTAATATTTTATTGCTTTCTCTTCATCTAGACCTCCACTTCTCTTAGCTAGAAAGTAAAGAATCAGTATTATTTGATGATGGTTACTCCAAGTTTCTTCCCTCTCAATTTTCTGCCTCCCTAGTTTCCCTTCCTTAGATCATTTTCCTCCCTTGCCAAACAAGTTTTCTTTAAAAAAAAAAAAAAGAAAGAAAGAAAATGAAAAAGTTCACCCAGGTCCAGTTGATTTTTTTTTTTTTTTTTTTTTTTTTAAGGTCTTAGCCCAGCTATCCATTACACTAAGGAAAAGAATCAAAGTTCTCAACCTATTTTATAAAACCTTCAGACTCTGGGAAACCTTGCCTCTCTTTATAACCTCTTACCTAGTCCCCAGCTGTTTTCTCTTCATTTCGGGTCACTATTACACTATTTCTTCAACTGATCATATTTTTCAGTTTTTCATGTTTTCTTCCCAAAAACATTCCCTTTGGAACAATGCCTTCTTAACACAAGTTCACCTAAACCCCTCCCCACTCACCATCTAATCAGCTCATAAAGCTCAATCCCCTTGTACACCACTTCCAACAATGAGCTAGATCATGATCATTACTGCCTATACACTTCTGTTTACACTGTTTCTTTTATTTGGAATGCCTTCCTTTCTGCTGTATGAGAAAAATACTTTAAAAATCTAAATGTCTAGCAACAGAGAAAAACTGTATTAATTATGACAGTTTCACGTACTAGAATATTGTACAAGAAATTTGATTTTGATTCCAAAAGTAAAATCACCCATGTTTCCACCACTTTTTAAAATTATACCAACTAAATGAAAGTCTCTTCCAAAACTCTGAACTCCACTCACCAACAAGATTATGCCAACCTGCAAAGTAACCACTATTAATTATGTCAACTTTCATGTTGGTACTCTATCTTCATTTTAGGAATGATGGTTATTTTTTTATACATAAATTTATTTATTTTATTATTTATTTTTTGCTGTGTTGGCTCTTCATTGTTGTGCACAGGCTTTCTCCAGTTGCGGTGAGCAGGGGTTACTCTTCATTGCAGTGCGCGGGCTTCTCATTGCAGTGGCTTCTCTTGTTGCGGAGCACGGGCTCTAGGTGCTCAGGCTTCAGTAGTTGTGGCGCACGGGATTAGTTGCTCCTGCGGCATGTGGGATCTTCAGACCAGAGCTCGAATCCGTGTCCCCTGCATCGGCAGGTGAATCCTTAACCACTGTGCCACCAGAGAAGCCCATGATGGTTAATTTTAAGTGTCACCTTGATAGAGCCACAGACTGCTCAGATATTTGGTTAAATATTATTCTATTTCTGTAATGGTGATTCTGGATGAGATTAACATTTATATCAATAGACTGCGTAAAGCAGATTGTTCTCCCTAATGTGACTGGGTCTCATCCAATCAGTTGAAGGCATGAATAGACAAAAAGGCTGACCTTCTCCTGAGTAAGAGAAGAGTCTTCTGCCTGACTGCCTTGGAACGGGGACATCAGCTTTTTTCCTGCTTTTGGATTCAAACTGAAACATTGGCTCCTCCTGGTTGTCATGCTTTCGGACTGAAACTGGAAGTAAACCAACAGCTCTCCCGTGTTTCCAGCTTACCAACGCACCCTGCAAATCTTGGGATTTGCCAGACTCCATAGCTGCATAAACTAATACCTTATAATAAATTTCGTTATACACACACACACACACCCTGTGGGTTCTGCCTCTGGAGATCTAACAGAACAGGTGAGTACACTGAGGTACACAGAAGTTCAGTAACATATCCTTAGCTTCACAGAGCTAACAAGTGGAAAACTTATCAAATCCAAGTAATCTGGCTCTGTAATCTGTGCCTGTCAGCATTTCACTCTGTATTTATGATAGAAATGTTCCAAGAGCAATGCACACAGATTTATATTGTTCTGGGGGAGAATGAATAGTATGTATGTGGCATATATTTCCAACCATTCTAACATGAGTGATATGAATGGGCATTTATGTGTGATTTTTTAAAAGCATTACTAACAATGCTGCAATAAACATCCTTTTATGCCTATCTTTGTATTTTTTTTATTTATGTAGCATGAATTCCTAGCCATGTAACTTCTATGTGAAGGAGTATGTACATTTTCAATTTTAACAGATGTAGACAAATTACTTTCCCAAATAATTGTACCAATTTACACTCTTGACAAATGTTTATGGCAGTGCCCTTTCTTCTTTTAAGGTGTGATTATGTGTATGGTTCCTAACTATATAACCTCTGAACCTTCCTGCATACTGCTGAGCTACATTAACTCCTGGTAATAAACTCCCTTTTGGCTTAAATTAGTTACAAGCAACACAAACCAATTCTGCTGAAGAACAAAACTGGTAATATGAATCCACTCAACTATTTTGTCACCCACATTCATGCCCTTAACTTTATCTAAGCCATAAGGTCTCATGAGGTATTTTTGTTCTTCAATACATTTTACCTAAGTCAAACATATTATCTTTACGGAAATTCCTTGGTCAAATAGTCTTACAGACCTACAGAAAAGAAAAGAGGTATTCTAGCTAGACAATCTTTTTGGATCTTTGGTAGCATCAATTATTCTTTTAGGTGCTGCTAATTCATCTGGTTCACAGAGAATGCACGAATTATAAAAAGATGACACCGGGCTTCCTTGGTGGCACAGTGGTTGAGAGTCCGCCTCCCGATGCAGGGGACACGTGTTCGTGCCCTGGTCTGGGAAGATCCCACATGCCGTGGAGCGGCTGGGCACGTGAGCCATGGCCGCTGAGCCTGTGCTCTGCAACGGGAGGGGCCACAACAGTGAGAGACCTGCGTACCGGAAAAAAAAAAAAAAAAGGATGGCATTAAGCCCAACAGAGTCCAGGCTCAATTACAACATTTTCCTCCCTTGACTTTCTGGTACTTAAGCCTCTTGTATTGTTTTGTATCTCCTAGACTTTAATACTTTGTAGAATATTATGCAAATGCTAAAGTAACTTACTTTTGTATGAAAAAAGAATAGCAGTGATTTCCCCCAATGGGCAACTCTGAATATCATTTCCTTAAAAAAGATATCCCCACTTGATAGATTAAAGATACTGCTAACATTTTACTATCCTTGAAGTATGAGTCACGAGAACAGTAAAGGAAGAGATCTGGTATTCTAGTTCAATTTCTTCTACTTGCTTTTGTATGAACTTGGGCAACTCACTTATATAGGATTCAATTTCACCTTCAGTATGTGATAATTATATTTAAGTATATTTAAATTTCCTTTTAGCTCACAATTTTTATGATCCATTGGTTAAGAAGTCTTAACATGTGTTCATATTTCTAAATGTTCTTACTATTTCCTTTTCTATCATTATTCTGTTGCATTAAAAGCACAAAGAAGGAAGAAATCATATCTGTTTAACTCATTTGGTATAGGATACCACCAAGGGACTTAGAAAATGCTTTAAATTATTATGATAGACAAGCTAGTAACAATATAATTTGCAGTGAATCCAATGTGTGTCAGAAACAGAACTTTTTAAAAACTTTACAGAAACAAGTCTGAGAAATCATGTAAATCAAGACAGTCTTTCGATATTAATAAAAAGACACAATTTTATGACAATGCACTGATTGAACTCTGAATCCCATGAAAGTAAGTCTTTGGCTGAGCCCAAAATGTCCCTTGAATTAATATCAAGACCTACAGAGGAAAACTGTCTGCAAAGAATGAATTCTTCTGTATTATCAGCAGGATGCTTTAGGGAAATTAGCTGCATTGGGAATTTTTCTCCTGAGGGATTTTATTATACACTATAATTTACCTTCAAATGGAAAAGTAGAAGGTATACTAAAATTTAAGTTTTTAAAGACAAGACCTAGAAGCATAGCCTCGTGGATTCAGATCATCTATCACAGATGCAGTCAGTCTTCCACAGACATTTTCCCAGTGGCTAAAAAAGCTTAAACACTTTACTTTTCAAAAGGAAATACCATCATCGCTTCAATTTTTTCCAATATACCTAGTTCTCTGGAGAAAAGCTGATATTTCCAAAGAATGTACATTATCTGTAAATAACATACGTTCTCCAGGATAACAACCTAAGCATGCCAATTCAAATGGTTTAGGAATCAATGCAGATTAAATAATCCCATGTAAAATGTTTAATATAAAAGCAAGCCTGGGAAAAACACAACTTGGTGACCACACTACAGAGAAAGCTTTCTCCTCCATAGCTGGAAGTCAGGCTGAATATGACCACAAATTCTGAACTTACTCCTTTCACAAATTAGTTAGGCAGCTTACATATCTTTCAAGCTGTGGTTATTAGGCAGAACAATAGTTGCTAAATTACCAACACAAGGGAAGGCACTGAAATTGTAGCACGGATGCCACATTGCGCAAAAGAAATAATTATCAATAACAGTCTAAACACCATGTGTTCTCTAGTTCATAATAAGATCTACTGCCCATATACACAACTGGCATGGGAGGAAAATTCTCTCTCCCTAACAGTCGTTCATTTACACACACACACACACACACACACACACACCATGCACGCTCGCCAAGGAAAGGCGAAAACAAAGGATGAAAAAGGGCTTTGGCATTCTAACTGCAATTGTCACTTTTCTATGAGATGAGAGAGTTATTGTGGGCATCAAAGCAGGAAAAGTCTGACTCTAAATGAGTTGCGTTCTCACAGGGATACCTACTCTAGAACCCTTTACGGAGAAGACTGGAACGGCCCTTTTCACCTCTTTGACTAAATGGTGAACAGTCCAAATAATACACTGTGACCTCTAAGTTTAGCCAGAGAAAAAGTATTTAATCAGTTACCCAGTCCAGCCAAGGAATAAAAGGTGCTGCTACATGACTTACAAATTACAATCAGAAATTCTTTAAATGTACCAAGAGTCAGCAAAATCACTTTAAACCAAAAGCAGAGTAATGGCCACAACTGCCCCTACAGTCCTGTCCCCTTTGCCTTCCACCTCATTTGGAAAGGCATCTGAATTTTCATTTTCTTAGATTAACTATTAAAATGTCTTAGTCTTTCACCTGTTATCCTCATTTCTCTGTGTTCCCACTGACTCAGCAACTTTTCATTTCCAGTAATGTTTTCAAGTGTTAAATACTGCTGGAAGGCTGCCACTGATCTTCAAAAGTCATTTTTTCCCCTATTAACCCAATTAAACTGTGTGCTGAGTTCATTCATCTTGAACACCCTAAGTGGGGAACAGCTGCCCCCCAAAATCTAATTTTAACACCCCCGCTCCACTTCCAGTCACTATGCCTACTGGCCGCTCTCAATGTGCCCAGCACAAGCTCAGCCCCTCACCTACAGCAGAGATTTGAAATGTGCCTCTTTGAGGCTCAGGGTGCACTCTTCTGAAAGTCATTCCAGAGGGAAAACAGCTCTTTTTTTTTTTTTTTTAAAGTATTAACACATCCTGAACAAAGTTTTTAAAACAGTTACATTTAGTGATCCTGAATATATTTATATTTGGTTACTGGAATATCTTACTTTTAAGTGGTGAAGCTGTTTTTCTTTCAACAGAAGTCTTAGACTGAACCACAATTTATTAAACAGATTTAAAGGAAAATGATAGAGAGCTATACCAGTGGAGACCAGGGAGAAGGGCCAGAAACCTACTCCATGACTCCCCTCTTCTCTTTCCGTTTGATTACTATTGCTGAGAACATCACTACTCCTCCAGTTGCTTCTTTTTTAATATTTACTTTGTCTCTCCTTGGTTAAACTCAAGGACACAAGGAGGAACAGTACAGTATTGCTGTGTATTGGGGACTTCTATATGCTATCTCCATTAATTCTCACAACAACCTAGCAATTTAGAGTTTCAGTGATATTTTTCCCCCCCAGGAACATAGAGAAGCCAGGATTAAATCCCAAGTTTATCTTACTACAAAGCCTATGCTCTTTTCACTTCACTACACTGCCTCTCCAAGTCTTTAATAAAAATCAACAGGCCACTTAACTCAGTACGAGTCATTTAGTAACAGCTACACTCTACATAACAAATTTTTTAAATCTTAAAAGAAAATTATTAACACTAACAAATGTGTGGACCTAAAATTAATTTTGAATAAAACAAAGTTGAAGAAAAATATAGTGAAACAAATAAAATGTCATCAAATGGACTGATGTACTTTTTAAAAGTAGATAAAAACAAAAATAGATAATAAAAGATAAAAGAGATAATATCCCAGTCAACATCCCGATTTTATTTAATTTTTTAAGAAAACATTCTAGGGACATTACAGAATTTCTAAAAAATGAGTAGAAATGAAAGAAACTGCTATAAATAATCTTTAGATAAGTATAACTGAATGATAGAAAATTTGCCTCTCAACTAAGAGATGATTAAAATTAATGTAAATAAAATGGAAGTAAGGGTTACCCACAGGATGTGAATTGTACAAAATTTCCAAAGGTACTTGGTAAAGATCCTTGGAAGAGGCTATAAATAAAAGTAACCTCTAAGTTAGTAGTGGATACCTGAAGTGTATTATTAACAAGTTAAGTTTAAAAGAAAAAAAGCAAAATTAAGGTCCATTTCTAGGCCTCCATCATGATAATAGTTAATAATGGTATTGGTCGATATTTGGAGTAACATCCTTAATAATGATCATAAGGAATTTTTAGAGCAATTGGTTGACTAGTAGTAAAGTTAAATTAGTTAGTAAAACCATCCCAGACTATGAAGAACACAGAAACAGTTTAACCAAAAAAACAATAAAGACTTATTTTTTTTAAGTTTAACAAAGGGTAGCATTCAATTGAACTCAAAGAACTGTAAGGCAGTTGTCTATTGAAAAAAATCAGAGCCTCTTTTATTTGTAAGGGTGTAATATCCTCTGATGAGACTATTTTAAAACTCTTAACGTGTGGCATAGATCAATGATGTTCTTTCAAGTAGCATTCAACAGCAAACAGGATACTATAGCCCAGAGAAATTACAAATAGTAGACTGACAATTATACATTGACAACATAATGAATAATCTTTGCATTGAGTAGAGTTGGTCACCTAATTTCGAAGATTCTGTAGGGACTGAAAACATAGCTTCGTAAGTATCCTCCATTCGCCATTTTGGTTTTCCAAATTTTAGCTTCTATAAAGCTTTATAATGGTTAGAGGCAAAATAAGATTTACATATAAAAGGACACTGCCATGATTGCCTTTTCTTTAATGAAAAGGTAGAGAGAAAGAGATGAAGATTGTCAGAATTACATTTAATCTCCATTTTATTTCAGATCAATAACAAGAAAATGAGGAACTTTTTCAGAAATTAAAGAATGGAAAATTTGTGAACCAATTAGGAAGGCTTCTGCAAAAGTTACAGTACCCATGGTTTGTGGAATTCACAGCTTCAAGAAGTTATAGATATAAACAAAAACAGTGTCAGGTTTCAAAGAGATGGATAAGTGTAGCGCAATATAATGGTTTTAGCCAACCTGCGGTTATGTAAGACAAAACACAAGTACCCACAAGGGTGTAGAAATTCATATACATAACACAGTGTGTCCACAAGCTTGTTGCTCAAATACCAAGTGCTGGCCATTGGTCTTATTATAAATAGGAAAGTGATAGTTATGCTTATATCACACTTGGGTAATAAGAATGGCATATTTTATTCAAGTTGTTGCTAATTGGTTTCAAACTCAAACGTCTCTTTCGTTTCTCATTACCCAAGTGCCTTTACAGTTCTATAAAATAAGCTTAAGAGAACCACAACTTTTCTTATTTTTAAATATAGGTACTCACAAAGGTCTAAAGGAAAACGACGTTTCTTGTTTATATTATTGCTATAGACTGAAAGTTTGTGTCCCTCCAAAATTCATCTTAAATCATAATGCCCAATGTGATGGTATTTAAAGATGAAGCATCTGAGAAGTGCTTATATGGTGAAAGTGGAGCCCTCTTGAATAGGACTGGCGCCCTTATTAAAAGAGGTCCAGAGAGTTCCCTTCCTTCTTTCACACGAACTTACAAGGAGAAGACTGATGTCTATGCACCAGGAAGTGGGCCCTCACCAGACACCAAATCTTCCAGCACCATAGCGTTAGATTTCCCAGCCTCCAGAAGAGTAACAAATAAATTTCCTTTGTTTATAAACCACCAGTCTATGGTGTATTTTGTTATAGCAGTCTGAACAGATTAAAACAATGATAGGTGCGCACATATTGTTACCTCATTCAGCGACTGCAAGTAGCTCCATTTCCCATGAGTTCTCTGCCTCAAACTCTTGCTCCAGCTAGAGGATGGCTTGGACTGTTCATTGTGCCATCACCAATTACCATTTCCAGGAGTTTTACACAGTGACCATCATTCCAGTGACCAGTGGCCCACTCTGAAACTATAGCACTGGGAAAGTGCACACTGAATTCAGGAGCTGCTGCTGGGAAGATAACGTAATTTTGTCCAAATACAGTAGAAAGAGATGAATTAAACTTAAATTTAAGTTCTGAAAAAAGCAGGGCATTTCACTTAAAGAAATTCTTAGGAGATAACGGTAGGAACAAATAGCAAACCATTATTTATAAAACTAAAAACATCTAGCTCCTCAGAAAGTACCTCTGAATCCTTAAATTAAATCTCCAGCCTAGAATTTAAACCCTAAGATGATGGGTGAAGAATACTGATCAATTAACTTATAGAAATATTGAAGCATGCCTTCAATTTCCAACAGCTCTTTAAAGGAAATAACCCTTCCTACCTAAAAAATCAACTGACGTTTTTAAAAAGAACGCTATTATTTAAAACAAAGCTCCTGAATTGCAGTTGAAAGACCTGATCAGTGTCTTTTTTGTTGTTGTTGTTGTTTGCTTGCTTAGTGGTTTTTATTGTAGTAAAATATCTATAACATAAGATTTAACCTCTTTTTAAAATTATTTATTTATTTATTTACTTACTTTTCCACACAGTACAACATGCAGGATCTTAGTTCCCCGACCAGGGATTGAACCCATGCCCCCTGCATTTGGAGCATGGAGTCTTAACCACTGGGAAACCCGGGAAGTCCCAAGATTTAACTATTTTTAAGTGTAAAATTCTGTGGCATTAAGTATGTTCACAATGTACAACCATCATTGTTGTACAACCATCATTACTATCTATTTCCAGAAGCCTTCATCATTCCATACTGGTCAATGGTTTTTAGTTAAGTTTTTCCTTTAGTCCTTTTATTATCCACAGAAACCTTTTAATTGTTGAATCAATCAATGTCTATCAGATATATTAGGTTTTGTTTCTGTTTTTACTACTTTAAAGGGATATTGGAGATAGTCTTTTGTTCTCTACTGGTGGTTGCTGCTTGATTGACAGCCCAAACATTCCAATTAAGAGGCAGAAACTAATGATCAATGTTCTCTTGATAAATTTCTGGCTTGCTTCTTTGAACTAAGCTCAGTATTAAGTTGATTCCTTTGAGGTGACTTAGCCATCACAAATCAGACTTTTATAAAAGAATCCTGGTGGTTATGAAACTGTTCTGTATCTTGACTATATCAATGTCAACATCCTGGTTGTGATATGTTACTATAGTTTTTGCAAGATGTCACCATTACAGGAAATGGAGTAAAGGATACACAGACTCTTTATTATTTCTTATAACCATATGTGAATCTATAATTATCTCAGAAAAATGTTTAATTAAAATAACAAATCAGAGTTTTAGGATACAGACTATTAATCCTTTCTCTCAACTTTCAGTTATCTGTCCATTTCTCCAATGGGACCTACAGGTCTAGTAGTTCTATGTTTATCATAGCCTACAGACTGAAATACATGAAGGTATTTATGCAATGATTTAACACTTTGTCCTCCAAAACTGATTAAAGGCAATTTTACTGAAATCTAAACAAGAAACTTTTAATAAAGACATGTACAGCAGTCCTTCTTAAATCTACAAATTCTGGTATGTCTAAGCCCTTACAGCAAAAACAAGCCTTGGAGAACTAAAGTATTAATAACTTGTAAAAACCTCACAAATTTACTTGTTAAAAATAATTATGAAAACAAAATAAAGAAAAACACTAAAAAAGGATGTCTATGACACTGCATCATGGAACACACGTTAATACTGAGTAATGTACATTCATTTTCTTTTATCATTCTTCACTTGTTAAAATCTTTGCAACTCTTCCTTCCCTGCATAGGCAATTAACTACTAACACACTCATTTTGATGTGCTGGGGATCATATGCATACCAGGCAGCAATTTTAGACAAATTTCACAGCCTTTCTAATTTTATGACCTCCAAACAATTAGGCTGAGCCTTGGTCTCAGACTCAGAATAACAAGAATGTTAACAATGGTTAAAGCTTTAGATAAACTTTATTTAATGTACTAGACCTGCTGAATAAATATTTCTCAACCCTCTTCCTAATTAATAGGAATTTTACTTATGCCTGCATAACTGCCTCTCAAATTGCATTGTCATTAGTCTCTCTTACAAATAATACAGGTAATAATAACAAAAATATTAATGATTTTAATTGTTAACATTTATTAAGCTCTCACACTGTGCCAGGAACTATACTGACTGATTTTACATATATGATTTCAATTAGTCCTTTCAAATCTCTATGGTTTGGTAGGTTCTAAAAGTTATCTCCATTTCATATATATGATAACTAAAATTTAGATGGAGACTGGATCAAAGTGTCTTGAGTTGTCACCATTGAGAGAGATGCTATTCTAGCCCAGGTAGCCTAACTCCAGAGCCCTTGAGCTGAACCTCATCAATACACAGCACACCACCCTTAGTTAACATCCAGGGACAGAGATGGGCACAAAGTGGAGGTCAAGGGCAACTTGGGCTTACTTTCATTTACCTTTACTATTGCATTAATGCAAAAATCCCAAACTTTGCTGACATCTAATTCCCCCTTCTTTTCAAAACCTAAACTCTAGCAATCTCACTCACTAATTATCCCAAAGTAGAGTCACAAATAACAATAGCAGCTTGCCTCTGCAGAATCCCATTTCACAGAATAAGCAAGCACACAGAACAGTGTCAAGGGTCGTGCAGTGCAAAAGTTTGGTTCAAGCACAGTCTCAGTACAAAGCCTGTATATTTCAAAACCAAAACACTCATAGTTGAAAACCCCTAAGAAAATAAATTATGTATGCTCAGACTATATTTAAGAGGACTATTTACTACATAGCTAAACTGACAGTACTGTTCTTTGTTTGTGCCCCGTCTACCTTTGCAGATACTGTTTACAAAAAAAGAAAAGATGGTACTCCTTTCATGGGGACCCCCTATACAGCTTAAGAAGAATCATTCCCTTTGACTTAAGTATTTCTAACTCCTTTCCTACTGCTTGCTCTCATGCACATATTCTTTCATTTCTTACAGTCAAAATGCTGTCAGAAGAAGTGAGTTTAAACAGATAAAAGATTATATCTATGTAGAATCGGATTAAGGAGAATAAAATATCCTGGAGATAAAGCACAATAAAGCAAAGTTAATATGAGTGTTTTTCTTTCAGAATTCATTAAGTTTGAATACGTTTGAGTAAAACAGTAAATTTTTAGTAAAAAATTTAATGCAAGAAAAATAGAGTTTCTTAGCTTTTATTGCAAAAATACCACATTATGGTATGAATGTTTATAGAATAAAATGTAAATTCAAGCAATCGTATTCACGTGTAACATTTAAATGCATGATAGAGTGAAAAAGACAGACTTATCTTTGGCTGGACTATAACATTATTTTTGTGAATTATCTAAATTATATTCTGAGTTTTAAAGGGCTATGTAATGCAAAACTATAAAGACATATATGGTTATAAAGATATGATAAACATTACTTTTAAAAGTTTCAGAAAAATCTTTCAGTTTCAAATGCAAAAGACATTCCAAACTAGCCTTTTAAAAATGATTCTAAAAACATATACAGTTAGGGAAGGGAAATAAACTACTTGTATAACATATCCTAGTACCTCCTAATCGTCTAGATTTTTATTTCTCTAAATTAATTCTGTTTTTAAAGGCACTCATTGATTTTTCCCCCAAGAAATGCACACTTGCACATCCGTCTCCCTTCACATTGCCCTTTGTACACTTGAATTACATATTTAAAAAATATTTCTCATTACTCCTCTACTTTTCAAAAAATATTAATTTAGTTCAAACATTCTAAAGTCAGTCTCTACCTTAAAGGGATAAAACTCATGTTCCTTTTAAAAATAGATTTAATTTTATTTCTCCTAATAAAGTTTATTCTTTTTGATAATCTCTCCTCTTATGAACCAAAGGCATTCTTTTATTGTTGTTTGAAAGGCACTATTCCCAACATCTTATCTATGCAGTCTATAAGTACACTTAATATTTAAAAATCTGAAAATAATAAATCTGAGGAATTTATTTTCATGAAATCCACTTTAAATGCCCATCTCTGAAACACCAATAACTCAATCCAGGGGTGGCCTCCAAGCAGTATTTTACTTTTTTTTCTTTTATGCTTTCATCATTGGATGCAAACCAAGTTTTATAAGTTATGATTTACTATAAACCTGCAATTTACTGTAACAACCCTCATTTCAGAGACTCACAGAATTGTGGTATCTTAAGGAGCATTTAGTCCATTTCCTCTTTTTAAAGAGAAACTGAGGCAGGGATGTTTGACTTACCTAGTGGACAGAAAGTTAAGTGAAAAAATAAAAATGCCTGTGACTTTAACCTGGCTCTAACCATATTTTGCTAGTATTCCTAAAATTTGAGTTTCAAACTTATTCCAACCCTGGTTTGCACTCCTTTCTCTGTTTTTCCTCACCCCAAACTATTTGTTTAAAGAAAATGTCTGTATAACATACAACCTTGCAAAAAGCCAGTTCCATTACTATAATTTCAACAAATTCAGGTAGAATACACACATTCTTTGCAAAGGACACCATTAATCTCTGAGTATGAATGTGTATAATTCATCCAAAAAAAGCTTAATGCCCTTTAAATCACCCAAAACTTTATAAATGTCATAAATAATATTAAACCCATTTCAAATCTTGCTGTAACCACACAGTTGAAATGGCTTAACTTTTTAAAGTTTAAAAGAAAGTCTTAGTGCCTTTGAAAGGGACACAGTCATATTTTCTATTTAAAATCGTTATTTTTAACATGTAATATAAATACAAGACACTAATTACTGCATCAATTTATTTCTTGTTCATTTTGCATCAATTGGTACAAATTATATACTTTGAATAAATAAAATGATTTAATAAAAATATTTTGCTTTACTTATAATAGTAGTTCTTTCTTATCTGTGAGGAACAGTCTCAAGGACTGTGTATCCACTATGGTAGCCACTAGCCATATGTGGCTACTGAGCACTTGTAACCTGGTCACTCTGAACTGAGAAGTGCTATATATGTAAACTACACATGGATTTTGAATACTTAGTATGAAAACACAGAACATAAATGATCCCAACACATCTTTACATTGGTTATATCTTGATAATATTCTTACAAACTAAGTAAAAGCTATTAAAATTAATTTGGCCTCTTTCTTTTTACATTTCAGTGTGGCCACTAGAAAATTTAAAACTATACACATGGTTCACATGCTATTTTTTTTGGACAGCACAGCTTTGGAATCTTTAAGTACGTTCATTTGATCATTTACTGATCCACCATGCAAATACCGTTTATTTAGTTACTTAGTGCCATCCTGTAAGAATCTCTCCTTGGATCGTATACTCCCCTCCCAGTACATTCCCATTCCTCTACTCACCTTTAGAGCAAGACCTCCTGAAAAACCTGGCTCTACTAACTGCTTCCACTTTTGTTTTCACCATTTCACTGAAACAGCTCTCTTGGAGGGGACTTATTACCCCCAAGATGCCAATTCCAGCTGCCATGTTTCAGCCCCCCCTTACTCATCTCACACAGCTGATCATTTCCTGTTTCTTGAAATGCTTTCCTCACTTGGCTGCCAGGACACCATGCTCTCTTCTGATTTTCCTCCTGTGCCAGTCCCTCCATTTTCCCAACCTTACTCTGATATTTAGATACTAGAATGTCCCTAGGTTAAATCACAGACCAACACTCACTTCCCAAGTTGATTCATCCAGTCTCATGATTTAAAAACCATTTCTATGCTGAAACACCCAAATTTATTTTTCTATATAGACTTTTCCTATAAACTCCAGATTTTTGTAACTATCTGTCAAATGATATTTTTGCTTAGATGTCTGATAAGTATCTCTAAATTCATACAGTAAGGACTTGATTCTCCCTTCCCCCAACCCAGACCTCCCCACCAGTCTTCCTCATCTCAATAAATGGAGACTCATTTCTTGTAGCTGCAGATAAACTTCAAATTGCCTTTGTTTCTTCTCTTCCTCATTTCCCCACATCTAATCCATCATTCAATCCTACTGAGGCTATCAACAAACTATACCCAGAATCTGCCCACGTCTCTTCACCTCAATTGGTATCATCTTGGCCCGAGCCACGGACATCACCCGCCTTGATTCTTGCCTCATTACTACTCTTCCTCCATCATCAGTTCTTAGGGCAGCAGCCAGAACAATCCTACCTACCATGCCTATATCATCTGCCATGATGTATCAGATGATTTCAAGTCCCTGCTCAAAACCCTCTCATCTAATCTAATGCGTCCCCAGTTTACTCCAAATAAAAGCCAAAGCCCTGAGGCTTCCCTGGTGGCGCAGTGGTTGAGAGTCTGCCTGCCGATTCAGGGGATGCGGGTTCGTGTCTCGGTCCGGGAAGATCCCACATGCCGCAGAGCGGCTGGGCCCGTGAGCCATGGCCGCTGAGCCTGCACGTCCGGAGCCTGTGCTCCGCAACGGGAGAGGCCACAACGGTGAGAGACCCGCGGACCGCAAAAAAAAAAAAAAAAAAAAAAAAAAAAAAGCCAAAGCCCTTACTGTGACCCACAATGCTATGAAAGATCCTCCCCCTCCCACTGCACTCAAATGACCTCAGCTGCTCCCACCCTCCCTCTTCACAGTCACCTCCAGCCACAGATATTCCCTTGCTACTGCTGCAAGAGTCCAAGCATTCTCCAGTCTCAGGGCCTTTGCACTCATTGCTCTCTCCACCCTGACTTCACCTTCTCAGGGAGGCCTTCCTCTTCACCCCATATTGGGTAGTATTTCCCTCCTCACTCTGTCCCCTCTCAGCCCTCCCTATCTATTTCTCACCATCTGTTCTATAATCGCATTTCATTGTTTCTCTCTCAGCAGAACACAAGCTTCAAGAGACACTCAATACGTGTGTTAATAAAGAATAAATGCGGGCTTCCCTGGTGGCGCAGTGGTTGAGAGTCCGCCTGCCGATGCAGGGGACACGGGTTCGTGCCCTGGTCCGGGAAGATCCCACATGCCGCGGAGCAGCTGGGCCTGTGCTCCACGAGGGGAGAGGCCGCAACAGTGAGAGGCCCGCGTACCGCAAAAAAAAAAAAAAGAATAATTGCTAAGCAGTCCACTAGTTGCCATGCACACAGTTATGGTTAATTATTAATTACTGCCTTCAAGGAGTCCTCATTCCAAGGCAGAAAAGCATGGACATATACACACAGGGTCACGAGAATGGGAATAGAAGCCACACACAAGGTTCTAAGAGTGCTCAGAGGAAGGCACCGTTAAATGCTGAAGGCTGGAGGATGGGCAAATTCAGAAAAACTGTCCCAAGGGAGAGACTGGGAGCTGAGTATTGGCTGGCAAATGGTAGCTCTCAGGTATGGTGGTGACAAGAGTGGAGGAAACATTCCAAGGAAAATAAAACAACATATTGGGGGGCCCAGAGCATGAAGAACAGTGAAATTTAGAAATAAGTAATTGCGTTTGGCTCTGGTACTAGGTTCTACGTAGAAAGGAACAGTGGGGGCCAAGGAGATGGGAAAGGGAAGGAAAAAGAAAGACCCATTCATGCCAGGCTAGACATAAATCAATACAGGACACACAAATGCACGAATGTGTGCAGACAGTTTTGTGGGGGGAGGGGTATGTATGAATTGCATATGTGTATATATATATTAATATAATATATATGTGTATATGCTTGTATATATACGCACACACACAGATGATGACAAGTCTTGGGAACTTGTTTATGATCTTCTGCTTCTGCTTTCTAATTTTCTATTGCTACACATTATGATTGCTACACATTATGATCTTAATAGAATATTTAGAACCCCACAAAATTATATAAATATGAAATGAGAAAACCTCTCATTTTTGAGAAAACTCCCAGTGTTTTCTCAAAAAATAAATAAAAGCAATCTCCTGCCCTCCACTTCTGTTGGCTTACAGAGTGAGTTTGTAGCAGTATGCAGATACAAGGATTAAAAGCGATCTCAAAGCAAGATATTTTCTAGGAATGTCCTCTCTCCACTGCATCCCCAGCAAAAGGCTCATCAATTTACACAATGGTCCTTGGCAGGGACTCCCTTCTGTCCCTATAGACCTGCCAAGCGCCAACTCCCAAATGGCAGCCAGCTGATTCTTCTTTCACTCGCAGAATCCAGACCAATAAGTGATCCTTAGCAAAAAAAAATTAAAGTGAAAACAGGTACGATGAGCTCAGTTTTAAGCTTGATTATGTGGTGCGAATGCAAAGAGGTTGTGCTGCACAAAACTCTGGCAAGTCTTTCTAAAAAAATGGGACGCATTAGAATAATAAAGTAACCTGAGGATATGGTTCAGAGAAAAATGTGGCCGGTTTTCAATGAGACGGCAGTAAGTTTTTTACTGCAGTGTGGCAAGCATCTCTTAATAAAGCAAGATTAGAAACTGTCCAGGGAAAATATTTGTGTTATTTTGAACACTGATTAAAACATTTTGTGCGGATCCAGCACAGGAGTGCCATATACTATGCAAGACCCACTGTGGCACTTGGCAGAAAATAAATCATCGAGCTCTAAAATCTGCTGTGGTTGCTGTCTTCATTACAGAGACCTTGCACACAGCATACAAAAACATCTATAACATTTGCAGCACCTGGATGCCTGCACTATTAAACATCGATACAATCTGTGTTCATATCAGCTCCATGCTAATCAGATCGATTACTACTGATATGGTGTCTTGCCACAGTATTGCAATGCTAATCAAACAAATGCAGCTAAGGGGAGATAACTCAGATATATATGTATTCAATAAAACACTGTAAAAAAAAAACAAAAAACAAAAAAACCAAAAGGAATCAACAGAAAAAATACAAGGTGCAGCTGTGTCCTGGGCAGGCAGATTCCCTGTCAAGTCCTGGGTGGTGGTGCTGTAATTCTGCCAGGAGTCATTAAAAAAGGAATATAATATAGTTTGATGCCATAAAATGGACTTGAAAGGGAAATGAGATTACTGCTGCTGCTTAGCATGGCAGAGGTAATTAGCTGCACAGGTAATTAGATACAGATTCCTAGCATATCCTAGTGGGGGCAATGGATGGTGGCAAGAGATAGTATCTCTTGCCCTTTGAAAAGGATCAATGTCACAGTTGTTTGAGATCCAAAACAACATCCGCATCAAACATTCTAATCCTCCAGACAGCAAAGATGCTGTAGTAGCTGCAGTAAAACGTGATATCACTTCATAAAAATGAACTAGGGAGGATGGGATGGGAGATGAGGCAATCAGGGACATCCTGCCTCACTGTAGCTGTCAGTCCTTAGGCCACGTATCTATCTCAGTTGTCATTTTGTGACACTCTCAGTTGAGAATGTCTCCTGGCTTCTCTTCCGCTAATTTCATTTATAACAAAATCTTCAGACAAAGAAAATGGTGGAGGGGGGGGAGAAATCAATGATAGCACCCAAAACATGGAAAATCCATTAACATAGTCATCCTTTAAATAATTACCCAATGAATTTAATGTACGTCTAATGTACACACATTTTGGCCAAAAGCTTCTATTTCATCAACCGAGCTATCCCTACTGTTGGTTATGGAGGCAAATGAAACTTCTTGACTAGTGACTGAAAATAATTTCTCCTACTCTCAGCAAAGCACAAAGAGTTTCCAATACCACCATGCTGTATTCTATGCTCTATCATCATCTGCTGAAAAGACATTGATAAAAAACAAATCAAAACTTCCACATTATTCAATAAATATTTGAGAAATGACTATTACATATGTAATCCAGAACCAAAGCATACCTTCCTACACATACTTGTGCCACTGAGTCATTGATGTGGCACCTATACCGCCAGGTGGGAGCCACATGGATTGGAACTGTGGTGAGTGCTACCCACCAGCACATGGAAAAGACAAAGCATTCAGCTGCAATAAAACCACCCCAGAGAATACATTCCAAAAGTAAAATGAAACTACTGAAAGAAAACAAAAACATAAAACTCTTCACACCTTTCTATAGGAAGAAACAAATCACCACATAATTCAGATGGTTTTAGAATCAGCAATTCTGGGTAACTGATTAGAATACTTCCCATTTAGGAGCATGGTTATTAGAAAATCAGTTAGTTCACTGGAGACTTGCAGATAGGTTATTCTGAAAAAGTCCTAACACCTTCAATTTTCTCTTCACCATCCTTATTTAGTGGGATCAATGGAAGACCAGATGGAAAAAACTAGAGTAACTATTTTGACACCCTGAATGATGATCAGAGATAAGTCTAGCCAAATACAACAGCATGAATAAACTTTAGTTACAATATTCACTTTTTTGTTCAAATGTTCTTAATGCTACTTGGTATCATATTTTTTCTTAAGATGAGAGAAAGGTTGCTGCCAGATATCTTGCTGGCCTTGAACAGTCACCTTAGGGCTGGCTTCATGCCTACGCAAACACTTGCAGTCAAAGAGACACAAGCTTTCTTGGTTTAATACTTGGTTTGTTGCTGTCCTGAATTTCTTAATTTCTTACTAAGTTTTGAACAATGTGTTTGCCATTTTCATCTTGCACTCAGCGAGTTATGTAATTGGTACCACCCACTGAGGAAGTTGGCAAACATGAGCATCCCTTTATATATGGTAGAAAGGCCATATATGGCAGGAAGGCCATTTGCCATACAGCATTCACTATATGTCTAATTCTTAACCATGTAAGAATTGAAATGATAAAGGAGCAGAAATGATCTTTATAGGTGTAAGGGATGTGAAGCAACCCATTTGGTGTGCTCACTTATGGCCTGAAATGGCCCTGAAGAGGTTAAGTGTCTGGAAACCAAACCTCAAGTGGCTGGGAGGCAAAATGAAAGAGAAGCAGGGCTGACTCGGGGTTTCCCTAAAATGTTGGAATGTCATCAGATTCCTGAAGCACTGAAGCCTGGGAGTTGAGTGATTTCATATCTACTTATCTTACCCTTTCTTACCCTTTCATTTGCATATAACGTACCTCTCCTCTGCCTTTGCTTATCTGGGAGATAAACAACCTTTTAAAAGCACCATCTCTAATTCTTCATAGAATCTACCAGATAGTTATAAAATATCTAGCTATTCTCTCCTAGGCCTACTAAATAGTTTGCTTGCTTCTTACTATTTTACTGGATTCTCAGAAGGTTTCTGTCATCATGACCAAAAGACTTTTCTTAGACCTGATCATCTTGGGCCTTTCATACCTTCTAACACACCCACGTCCCCTCTGAAACCAACTTCAAGGCCTTGTCTTTTCCTTTGGCTGTGAGACACAGTACTCTTCCCTGTGCTTTGTCTACCCTCTGACTGCTAACTTCTCTTCTCCAAGGACATCCCAGTCCACTGCACTTCTAACTCCGCATCACCACCCAGTCCGCTCTGCAGCAAAGACGTCAAGCCTGGCATCCTCAACCTCAGCCATATTGTTGATGAATACACCAATGCACACCCACCAATATTTAGTGGATATAACCACACAGATGTTTAGGAAAGCATGGAATTTTTTCAACCCTTCTAGCTTTCTATCCTCCTACGAAATCAGTGCTCACTCCTGTCTAACATGCTGCATCCGCCATTTTGATCTCAGCCTCCTAATGACTCTCCTGCTACTCAACACTCCGGTGCCCATGCCATGCACCTCTCTGCCCTTCTTGCACACTCCCTCCTAGCTGAACACTGGGGCCTGAAGCCCCTGTGTACTCCTCAAGTTCAGCTCAATTTTCACCACTTCTCTGAAGACTTTTCTGGCTATTCAACTGCACAATGAGCTCTTGGTTATAAACTCAGGACACCCAAAGCCTGTGTAACTTTCGGTTCTGAAATATATGCTGTCTTGTCTCATGCCTCTTGCAGAGCTGCCCAGTGTTGCTATTTAGCTTTTCGTGTGTATTCACGTTATGTCTACAGTTACACTGTATTCTGCTTGAGGGCAGGGATGTGATTTTAAATTTGCTAAAACCCCCAAAGGGAATGAAATGAGACAGGTATAGAATCGTGCTAAATCAATATTACTAAATCAAAGAAAATAGCTTTCTCATTTATAGTAGTTTGGCCTTCCTTTTATTTACAGAGTCGTTTTCCACCATTCTCAAATAAATTTATTTTATTTTTAAAGTGGTATAATTTCTTGAGAGTTTTGCCTTTAAAACTTGTTGTAACTAGCCAACATGCAGAAGGGATATCCCAAATGTGTCCAGGCTTTGTCTGGATGAACAGCTACCCTTGTAAATGACACATGAACAAGCAATGGCCTCTGCTTTAGGAATATTCCACTAATGCTTTTTAAACAAAGATATATGTAGGTGACAAGTGACTCAGCTTCCAAAACAGGCTTAAATAAAAATAATCACATTGTTTTAGAACAGAAGATTGTGTTTAATTGGTAATTTGTGCATTCTAAGATGGAAACATACTACTGTGGATTCTAATGCTCTCTTAATAAATGAATTACAGTAATGTAATCCAATTACTATCATCTCTATTGAACAGAGAACGTTCCCTAAACAAAAAACAAAGGAACCAAAGGGATCCAGTTTACCTATCTTTGAACAGATGGCACTGAAAACTGATTTTTAAAAAAATAATGCCTCGATGGACTCGCTGTATAAAATGTTCAGGGTAATGATACATGCCCTGCAGGCCTTTGAAAATGCTGCGACTGCCTGCCAGACACCAGGAGTGACTGTTAGGCAGTCACAGTCATTAGGCTAAAGCCCCATCTCAAAAAAAAATTGCCTTTGTATGACACCCTGATGTTAAACAGACCAACTGTCTGACAATCCCTCAAAGGACAAGAATCCCCAAGTGTCCTCATCTCTAGATCATTTTTAGTCCACAGAAAACATTTTTATTCTTCAGCAGTTCCAGCCAGCCCAAAATGAACCAAATAGTTTTCATGGGGCTTGCTTGGCACTGAAGAGATGTTACTGATTATATTTGTTTGTATGATTTCATATGCTGCCTAGACACCAACCTCAAATATGTTTAATTTCGATATTCTTCATCTGAAAGCAAACCTAAGCAGGTCCTGCTTAATAATATCAAGTATTTCCCTTGGTTAAAAACTAGCCTTCAGCCTAAGGACTGTTAGTCAGAACTGTCAAGTGTGATAGAAATCCACAGACAGAAGCATAATTCATAAAACATCAAGACCCAAAACACTGGCAGGCAACACCCAGGAATTCACCAAGAGAGATCTCAGAGCATTTCTAATCTTTACTGGAGACACTGGTACTAGAGCAATGGTGACAGATCTCTTGATGAGGGTCAAAATGCTTACGTTACAATGGCATGACTTATGATGGGAGCTCATAAAAGCAGGTTGAAAACACACAACTTAATTTCTGACTCTGGTTTATGGAAAAGCACCAAGATAAGTCTTGTCTCCCAAATCCCTATGTGAAGAAGTAACCAATTCACCCAGACAAAACTCATTAGATGACTCTTATCTTTGACAGCTGGCTCATCTTGGTGAATGCTTTGTAGGTTTTGTAAACAAAATTGAAGGCTTTCAAATAGTTTGAAGGATTATTTTGAGCCACAAAACTGTGGACAGAAGAACACTGGGAAACTGACTTTGTGATTCAGCTCTTCTTTGCAGGTGTTCAAGTGCTCTGTAACATCACTTGGAAAATGAAACGTGGGAAAAATGAATCTGTTCCGGGGATGACCACGACGCTGAGAAGCTGTTGCCACACACAGCAAATAGTTCAGAGGAGCAGCATGTAGCTCGTTCAGCATTTGGTCCACAAACATTTCTTGAACAATTACAGGGTATGCTAGCCTCCACTTGAGATACAGTGGGTTTTAAGATGTTACGGAAAAACGTGAAAGAACTTTTGGCCAGCCCAATAAAACTAAAGCCCCTGAATCTTCAAGGCTTTCACAGTCCAACTCTGAAATCAAACAGACATACGCAACTAACTAAACACCTGAAACATGTTATAATATATTCTCTACAATAATAAGGTTCAACAGGCTTGGTCTGCAATCTCTATATCCTTTCTAACAGTCAACCTCTAAGTGGGAGAAGCACAGATCTGAATAAAGTTCCAGTTTTATTCAGAGAAAAAATGTAAATTCTTATTCATGTGATATTCCAAACGGATTGGAGAAAATTAGGAAGTGCTTTCTAGACGTAGACTACAAGGTTCTTTACAAGAGTAATGGAAGCTCATTTCTGTTCATAGAAAAGTCTAGTCCATTGTTCCCTGTAAAGGCATACAGAGAATAGGGTTGGAATAATCCCCCAAATTCCACCAGGACTCCCTAACTCATCCTGAATGGTGTTTTACGTTACTAAAGGTTAACTCTCTGAGGTTCCATTGTAGCAGTTTTTAATTTTTGGAGATTCACAATCATCTGACCTTCCTCAAAAGTATTCTAAGTCAGTGACTGGGAGGAAGGGCACGATTCTGAAGTTCTAATAAGCTTGCAGATGATGCTATGCTATCCACAACCCACCCTTTGAGTAGCAAGATTTTAAACCTAAGTCATAATGTTGAAATATCCTGCAGCAGGACCCCTAGTTTGTAGCCCATAGAATCAAACGGTGGCCCTCAATGTGTATGCTTTATCAAGGAGTCTCACTGCCGACACATTAAGCAATCCTTTGTGAGGAATGAAGGAAGAGAGGTGAATAAAATAGACAATCTACAGATAACATTTTTGTAAAATCAGCCATTTGCCAAAAAACAAATCAATCCAGTGGTAAAGTGACCATTGATATTTCTAGAATACCCGATATTATGCTACATTTTAGAAGGATTATAAAAGGATTATCAGTCTGTTGTCCTCATGGAAGATGTAATCTAGAAGAAATATTTAGAACAATTTAGCACTAAATTTAATGATAATGACAGCATACAATGGGATGAAAGTATCTGCTGGTAACAAAGATTTCTCAGTGGATTCTCCTTTCCAGAAAACAGAGGAATGGTACAGATTTTTAAACATGTGGAATTCACAAATTGCTTTTCTTGAATATGCAAAGTTTTGAAATTAAAATCAACCCCAGCCATTGTATTCCAAAGGCAGTGAAAGTTAGTTCACAGCTTCATGCTTCAGGGCAGCTGAGACCTTGCTCCACCACTTGCTAGTAAAAAGGAAGCATACATGTATATCCAAGTATATCTAAGAAGGTGTTTTTGCTGCCTGATAGCAGAATGTGTCTCAGACATGCTTCAATTGAGGCTGTCCGCTATCTACCAGACCCTCTAAAGAATGACAACCATAGTATAAAACCAATTCTTGGTACCTGGGTCTAGCTTTGACCCTCCTACCACACTCAAGATTTAAGACAGTGCAAAAGCACCCCTTCATCACTCTGGGAGAGGAAGACTGATGCCTAGCTAATAACTGATGTCCACCCATGGGATCAGTACTCTGGGCTCCTGATTACAAACTCATGCTCTCTCTGAACACTCCAACCCTCTACCACTACCCCAGACTAGGCTCCTGTGTCAACCATGCACAGGGCCTCAGATTTTCTTTCATTAGCCTGGCCTGGAATCTACCAGCAATTTACCTTTGAAAGAAGCCCCATTAGCATCAGCATGTCACTGTTGGGGACCATCCACCAAATCCAAGAGATGCTATTTTTCAGATTGAGATATACGAGTTAAAATAACTCATTTCCCCAGCCACTGAAAATGACAATGTTGAGTCATTCATAACTAAAAGAAAGAAAAAAAAAGCTTAAATCTTCTTAGTTGTTTTTGAATTTTATTAAGCAAAATTCCATATGTTAGGTTACATTATCAATGTATAAAGTTATACATAAAATAAACAGCATTTTGCTGAAGAAATAACTGCCAATCAAGGTTTGCCAATTTATAGATTTTGAGCTCTGTTACTCTACTCTGCATTCAACCAAAAAAAGAAAAGAAAAGAAAAACCTACTTTATGCATTCAAAAATGATATTTTACAGACACAGATTAAAAAAACAATAAAAAGAAAAAATTAAGTAGCTGAAGATAACATCTGATAGGGTCAAGTTTTTCTAAAGCAGACCTCAAGAAAATATTTGCCTCTACTTATATATGAGGGAAACATGAATTGTTCTCAGTGGTGTGAAATTATTTTGTCAAGATGGAAGAAATTTCATTGAAATTTCCTAACCTGACACAACAGGTAATTCCAATGATTTTCCTTCCAATACTTCTCCAACTTATTTTTTTCTTAATGAAATATGATAAAATATTAATTCAAGATGCCAAGAGACATACACAAACAGAAACATTGCAGTACGTTTGTTCTAACATAATTGCAGGATGTTGGCTCCTCTCCTAGATAATTATTGCATTAGTTAAATAGGGCTCCCTATAGGATTATGCTTTTTTTTTTTTTTTTTTTTTTTTTT
>NW_006787143.1:577189-612890 GCF_000442215.2 Lipotes vexillifer
TCACGGTACGCGGGCCTCTCACTGTTGTGGCCTCTCCCGTTGCGGAGCACAGGCTCCGGACGCGCAGGCTCAGCGGCCATGGCTCACGGGCCCAGCCGCTCCGCGGCATGTGGGATCTTCCCAGACCGCGGCACGAACCCGTGTCCCCTCCATCGGCAGGTAGACTCAACCACTGCACCACCAGGGAAGCCCGGATTATGCAATTTTTTTAAGTAGTTAGACCAGATATCTTGTCCATGGGAAAGTCATTTGTGTGCAGCCCCACCTCAGCTGTACGTTTCTAGGAGATAACAAGCCTTTTGCATACTCTGCTGTATTCCAAAACCACTATGTATATGGAACTTGCAGGCACCCAGCCAAAGACAGAAATGTCGAACAGCTGATAACTCCAACAAGCTAAATGATGTTAAAGCCCAAACAACTCCTCCAACCTTTCTCAAAGAACATCGAGAGCAAACCTTTTCTTTTCTTGGGCTTTGACAGCCCCTTTGAAAACAGTGAGAGGTATCTTTTAGAAAGGGAGTCATTTTATAGAGCAATTTTCCACATATTGGAAGTTGGCAGTCTGGAAAAGAAAATCAGGGATCCAATCTATTCCTTTTGAGAAGCACAATCCAGGTACATCAAAGAAATGAACCCTTCAGAACAGTCACATCATGTCTGATCAATATAAAAAGATGCTTCGCTATTTCACACTTAATAAAGCAAAGTGCAAAGAACCTCGCCTATCCTTCCCACTGAAATTCTACTAATGATCAGTTAGATTCCATTTAAATCTGACTACAGCCTGGAACCTGGCTTTTGTTGGCCAGTCAATCCAGCACTGGCAAACAGAATATGCCCAGTGAAATCCAGGCTCTGCAAACCTAATTTCAGAATCAAGTTATGAGCTGTATGTACAAAAACTGATTGGCCACCAGTAAGTATACAAGCCAAACCACCTCCAACCAAATATTCAATTCCCCAGACTTGTAATGCTGATAAGAGACAATTTTTAAGGGCTTTATAAAGGACATAGCATGTGAGCAATCAAGAGTTATTTTAGAATCTTACACTACCTACAACCCATTAAGGCATTTGGTTCCCAAGATAATACTCTGGCCTAGATTCCTATAAATTATCTATTTTTACATTGGTTTCCTCCATGAGTGTCACATTGCCGCAGAATCTTAGCAACCTTAGAGCTGACCAGGACATTACAAGATACCCAGAGAGGGAGGTGATTTGGCCAGTGTTACAGAACATGAGTTGGGATGAGGATAAACACCATACCCTGGTTACCCACACTCACATATATGAGCTCTCTGATATGGCTTAGTTCATACCTTCAAGTCTCATTTTATGATTTCAGAATCATAAATCCGAACAGCTGAAACGTGTCCTGAGAAGTTCTCCCACCCCAAGCACTTAAAACAACTACTCTTTGTTGGTCGCCCTGTCAGCAGTTCCTGCTTGAACTACTGTCTGAGATGTAGAAACAGGGAGCTTCAAGAGCCATGCTAGCATCTAGTAACAAAAATGAGTTAGTTTCTTTCACATTTGCAATTTAAAAAAACCCAGTGGTCACCATTATAGAATACTGCCAGAGATCAACCCTTCATGCACCTTTCCTACAAAACAACTATAATCGAACCATTCTGAAGTGATGACAATTACAGGAGTAAAACATTTATAGCATACATCTTTTCACATCCCAAATAGCTAAGGGCATCTAAAGCAACCAACAATTACAGCTTTCTGCTTTAAGTACTGAACCTTCCGTAAAGAAAAAAAAAAATCACTGTCAATCTTGTAAACCTAAATAACTGCGGTATGCTTCATTTCTTTCTTCCTGCACAGCATTCCTATAATTTACAATTTTCTAAAAAAAGACATCACTAATAATCACATACATTCTGTCAAAGCTAGCAATAAAAAGTTCTGCTCTTAATCCTGATATACAATAGAGCAGGACTCACTTCACAATGTGGCTCATCAAGGGAAATAAAAATTAAATTCATAAATATATGTGTGTGTGTATTATCAGTGAATGGGAAACACACATATACATATGTCATATACATATCAAAAGTGAAAAGATACTTGGGCTATTTATTACCCTTAGCTAGAAACATTTTTATTTTAAGGAACATATATATATATGTTATTAATACTTTATGCTTTTTATTCCATCTCATTGAGATATAATTGACAAATAAAAAGTGTATATATTTAAGGTGTACATGTGATGATTTGATACCCTTATAGACTGTGAAACAATGACCACAAGTGAGCTCATTAACTCAACCGTCACCTCACCTCACATAATTACCTTTTTGAGACTATATAAGCTCTACTCTCTTGGCAGATTTCCAGGATACAGTACACTATTTTTAACTGTAATCACCATGCATGCACTGGACCCCCAGAACTTATTCATCTTATAACTGAAACTTTGTACCCTTGAACCAACATCTCCCCATTTCCCAACCCATAGACCCTGGCAACCATCATTCTACATCCTGCTTCTGCAAGCTAGACTCTTTTATATTTCACATGTGAGATCATGCAATATCTGCCTGTGTCTGGCTTACTTCACTTAACATAATGCTCCAGGTTCATCCACCTTGTTGCAAGTGGCAGGATTTCTGTCTTTTTTATGCATGAGTAATATTCCCCCATGTCGAAAGTACACACACACATATATACATATATACAAACGCATACACACACACACACACACACACACACATATATACACACATACCATGTTTTCTTTATTCATCAGTCAATGGATACTTAGGTTGGTTCCATATCTTGGCTACTATGAAAATGCTGCAGAGAACAAGGGACTACAGATATCTCTGAGATACGGATTTCATTCCCTTTGGATAAATATTCAGAAGTGGGGCCACTGGACCCTATGGTAGCTCTAGTTTTATACTTGAGGAACCTCCGTTCTGTTTTCCATAATGACCGTACCAAATTACATTCCCACCAACAATGCACAAGGGTTCCCCTTTCTCCACAACCTCTCCAACACTTGTCTTTTTGATAACAGCCATTCTAACGGGTGTGAGGTAATATCTTTTTGTGGTTTAGATTTACATTTCCCTGAGGGTTAGTGATATGGAGCATCCTGTCATGTACCTATTGACCATTTGTATGTCTTCTTTGAAAAATATCTATTCAGGTCCTTTGCCAATTTTTTTTTTTTCTTAGCTATTGAGTTGTATGCATTCCTTTCCTTATGCGTTTTGGATATCGAACCCTAGCAGATAGATGGTTTGCCAATATTCTCCCCCATTCTGTAGGTTGCCTTTTCATTTTGTTGACTGTTGAATCTTATAAAAATCTGCTATTCTCTTATTTTAACATAAACTAAACACACACATGACTGTAAATCAGTGTCAGGGAAAAACTGAGACTCAGAAAAACAGAGAGACTCAATTTTAGATCAGACTCTACCTCTATGGTCCAAAACTACTGTTTGGGTTTTTATGTTTAACCAATTTTTTTTCTACAATATGGGACAGTTACATGTCAATTAGCGAAGTCTAATAAGAATTTAAAGAATTTATATAATTACACACCTAGTTTTAATGCTTTGCCTAAGATCATTGTCACCTCCTATAAAATACTTTTCATTAAAAAATGCAATTTCTTCAGTCCTTTGATGGGACATAATTAGCTTTTCTGACATATCAAAGTCACCTTGTAACACTGACTCTTTGCTGTAACACTGAAGCCAGGTGTGCTGTTACATGAGCTTTTTCTTTACAGCACCAACAGAACTGTTGATGGATGCCTTGGTAGTTTAATATCTGACAGTAGGTGCAAGTAAATAACATTTTTATTTAAAAAAACTATAATATATAGTGATAATGAAGGGCAGAGGCAGCCTTTTCATTTACAATCTGTCTATAAATTTTGGCAGGAAATTTGAAACTAATTTAATATGTTCGGTCTGAGGAAGTTACTCAGTTCTGAGAACACAGTTATAGTTAAATTGCTGTAGCCAGAATGATTCTCTCTGAAATAAACAAAACAATGATGTAGGGCACCTAACTGATGTTTCCAAACTGACACATGGTATTTGGCTAGACTTGAGTAGAAACAGAGTTCTCATGTTTGCAAACGTACTGCTATTATCATTACTAAATAAATCTTAATTTGCTGACCCTTGCTACTTGCAAACATTACTGGTGTTTTTCAGAAAGTCGTATACTGAGCCATTGTAAAATACTGGCACCTTTCGTGATATTCACTGGTGGATAGACAGAATTATATACTTCACTTTAAATAGACACACCATACAAAATTTCTATAGCTGAGTGCTTTCATTTACATAACCGCTACCACTACCTTCAAATTAAGAGCTTTTCAATCAAAACTTCAGACCATGTAAGGCAGTGGCCTTTCCTGGTAAAATTTAATACCTTAATAGAATTTAAAATTTAGTAAGAAGCGGACTTGACGCAAAAGCACTCCAAGGAAGCAAGATTCTAAGTGTCTGGAAAGAGGGATCCATGTAAACGTAATGTAACTTCTCCCGGAGTAGAGGCAGAGGTACACCTTGTTAAAATAACTCAAATTAAAAAATCAAGATGTGTAGGTTTCCTTGCATTTTATCTGTTAGGTCTACATGTCGGCCAAGGCCAAGGGTAGTAGGAGGTAACTGCCACTTCTATATATTTTGTAGAAAATCAAAATCCTTTAACTCAACCCAGCAATCATTTTGTCTATACAAACATATCTCCAGCTACATGACAGATAACAATAGGAAAAAAATTGGTTTGCTCAGGAAAAGTGTGCTTTATAACCAACTTTAAGAAAATATTTGCATTTAAAAAAGATGCACCAATACATAGCTCTTACCAAACACTGACTGACGTGAGGCTATTTGCAGAGCTCTGTAACCTCCGTATTATTGCACTTTGAGACACACTATTTAAGCCAAACAATGCTTTTGATGCAATTATTGAGTGTAGCACTGTCCCCTTGTTCACCACTCAACTAATAAACCACTGACTGAGGCAGGGTTGGATACTGCTCTGTTTCCACAGGCCCAGGCCAACGTCTCTCAACTGGCATCAACTCTGGGTACAATTCCCTCTTCACCCCAGGTCCTCCAAAAGCTCTGGGAGAGGCCAGCAAAGGAGTGATTACAGAAACTGAGGAAAGGCCCAAGAGCTGTTTTTCAATTTTGAAAAAGAGCTTTCAAGAAATCCTGCTCTTAGTCAACTAGTCCCCACAGGGACCCTAAAGCACTCTTCCTGTATAGTTCTTTCTCATTCCCTCTTCAGCAGGGTCCTTTGTGAGTTATCAACAAACTAATGACATGCTATAAGATTTTTAAGGTTTCTTCTGAATCCTACCTTATTAAAGTTCTTAAAGCCCATCCCCTTTTTACACACTTACAAAGGGATGTGATGAACACTTAAAACACCCAAAATGGATTAAGAACTAGTCTGAGAATAAAAAGGTCATCTGCCTACAAATCACCAGATAAAAAATGTTACAGCAAAAATACACCTCTCTCTCACTGTCCCTCTCTCAAGACATCCAGCCAAAATCTCTTCCCATGCAGCTCAGCGAGGCCCCATGGACCTGCAGCACAAACATCATGGGAGGAGTGGTCAGAAATGCACAATCTCAGCCCTACTTCAGACCTACCTATCAGAACCTGCATTCTAACAGATGCTTAGGCGGTGTGAAGGCACATTCAAGTTCGAGAGCACTCCACCTGAATATTTTCACAGGACGCCCTGCAAAGCAACTTTGGGAAGATGAAACTGGCAGGAAACGTGTCATCTTCATGCTCATTGTGGACAAAGCCAAGAGAGCTATTTACTAGGACTTGGATAAAGAGCATACAAAATTATAAAACACATTTTAAAATACATAGATTGGAAATGGGGAGTGAGCGCTCACAGGCGCAAGGCTCTTTTCTGAGGTGACGAATCCTCCTATAAAATTAACTTTTGGTGATGGTTGCGTAACTCTGTAAATATACTAAAAACTACCGCATGACACTTTAAATGGGTGAAATCTATGGGATGTGTGTTATGTCTCAGTAAAACTGTTAAAAACACACAGATTAAATAAACTTTTAAAATCATAAAAAGATCAAATTAAAAACACAAGATATCACTTCATGAAAACTAGAAGAGCTAAGAAGAATGAATATACTGTAATATATCCATACAATGGAATATTATTCTGCTATAAAAATAGAATAAACCACTGATGCACACAACTACATGGATGAGTTTCACAGACATTATGTGGAATGACAGAAGCCAAGCCCCACAGAATGATTTTGTTGATATGAAGTTCTAGAACTAAGTTAGAGTGATGGAAATCAGAGCAGTGGTTGCCTTTGGGGGTGGGGGGAATTGACCAGAAAGACACACATGGCAATTTACTGAAGTGATGGAAAAGTTCTACATTCTTTAAGTGGTGGTTACATAAGTGACTGCATTTGGTAAAAGTCATTGAACTGTTTACTTTAAATCTGTCTTTTATTGTATGCTAATTACACTTCATTTAAATAAGAGTAACAACAAAAAATCTCACCCTGCTCCATACATCCATATATTCTGAAGGCCCTTTACCATCTGGGAAATATAAATGTTGTAGTTAGGTCTCCCTCCTACTCATCTTTAGTACTGTAATGTTCTCTCGAGGTGAAGTTTCTACCAATGGTTCTTTTCAAACACCAAAATTTATTTATTCTAAATTTACTGTTTTTTCTAAAATTCTTCACAAGTGCTCTATTTATCTATTAACCAATTTTATTATTCATTTATACTCTTATAATTGTTATAGTATATCTATTTATTGGTTATTTATCTAATAACTAGCTAGCTAGAGTGACAAAGTACTCCTACTGCTTATTAAAGCCAAACCAAGAAAAACCTCTCTACCCCTTACAGCCTTTTAGAAACTGTTTACTCCCCTAGATTTGAAAAGCAAATAAAGACCTCCTAAAGAGGGAGAATGAAGTGTAAGGAGATGCAATTCCCAGTAAGAGACTCAGATTAGTCTACAAGTGACTTAAAAAACAAGACAAAGAAAGTGCAGAGTTCAAGTAACTATTTGCCAAATTAGGTAAATGAAAATCACCCACACAATTATCCCAATATCTGAAAAGCACAGAGCTAAAGCTAATCCAATTAGAGAATCGCACAGAAGAATTTATTACGGTTAGTTTCTCCAAGTAAGCGGTTGACCTTTAACAACTTCTGCCCTAACAGATATTAAACAGCGAGACAGTAGTCTGGGCATATTCCTCAGGACTTAAACACACTGAATAGCAAGTGCAGATAACAGCACAGCTGGCCCCACAGAGAACTGAGAGTAAAAACAAAGCAACCACACGCAAAAGAGCAGTAGTAGTTTTTTTTTTTCTCCGGAGCATCCTGTAGGCATGGGCAAGATGCACTGATGAGACTTCCTAAACCACCCTACACCCACAGAAACTCCCCAAGTCACTGATCTCTAAATTCTAACCAAAACCTTTCAGGCAAAACTTTTAATCCTTCTTGGTGAAATATTTTCCACACTCTTATATAGTTATATATACCTGTATTACACACATTATGTATATAATTACACCTATCAACATATGCATATAAAATTTGGCAGGTGAGTCCCGAAACAAATGCTGTATATTCCTTTTTCTATCATTTCTGTATTTTGTGGATTTCTCAGAGAATTACACTCTTTTGGGAAAGAAAACGAATGTATTTTTAATGACAAAACATTTAATCTGGTTTTGAGTGTTAAGGGTAGGGATATCTGAAACAAATACATATTTTTGTTTTGTTTTTGCGAGTTTTTATGTTTGTTTGTTTTAGCTGCTCAGTAATATTGGATAATTAGAGAACTGTGGGAATATCTGTCCACTTTAATGACAGTGTTTTAAAAGTCCAGACTTTTTCTTCCACACTCTAAGAATAAAGGCTTTAAAAATGGGTGTTAGGCACTGATTGCCGCAAGTAGACCTGAAGAGCCACTGGCCTGGTGTACACTTACAAAAGATCTCATAGCTCCATCTAGCTCCAGACTAGGGAATTCAGGGAACAATACAGAATTACAGCCAATAGGACTACTGAAACATAAAAGGGAAATCAGGAACAGTGAAAATGAACCCATTATGCAAGCACTGAGTTTATAAGTGCAGGAAGTTTGTCAATTAACACTGATTAAAAAGAATATTCATTAGGTTATTGACAGTTGATTTTCTAAATAAAGAAATCATTCATATCATTATTATTTAGGTTTCTAGCACTTCACTTTTTAAAAATAGAACAGATAAGTGAGAATAGATTAGAACTAAACTTTTGTTTCCCGTGGAAAATGTTCTCCTGTCTCACACATTGTTCTGAGTGTTCTGAATTCTGCCTTGAGATCAGGAAAACAAAGAGAAAGCCACTTCCAAAGTTAAAACTGAAGGATAAATAAGGATATGATGCAGAAATATGACATGATTAGTATTTTTTCTTAAATCTAAACAATAGAATCTGTTCTGAGTTGTTTATAGTCTACAATAAATCAAAAGGAAATTTATACAAAGCCTCCAAAAGGGGTTTATGTAAGAAGATAATTACAATTCATGAACAATCTACAAATGTCTCTTTCATACAAAAACACAAAAGTAGTCAGTAAAATAAAAAACAATTAATGAAGATCTAGGAAAATAACTTTGGTCTTAAAATTAAAGAAATACTGGGAATAACAATGTACTTGAAACAGAGAATTACTGAAATAAATTCAAAGCAAATCATACTACATCAAAACATGGAGTTGGAGTTTGCATTTGATATTACAAAATTAAACAGCAGCATAATTCCTTAATTATTATGTTTTTATAAAATGTTTTCAAACATTTTTAAACATTTTAATAATGGACAGGCAATTTCACATTTCTCTAAATATCATTTATTACCAAGGAGCTCAAAAAAACCATAAAATCCCTGAAACCAAAACAAATTGGTACTTAACCCAATTTGACTCGTCAGATTTCCAAATAGTATATTCAAGAGACACAGAGGAAACATTCTGTATAATTCTGTATACTTCTTTCTTCACTTTAAAAACAAACATATTACTCAGCCATAAAAAGAAATGAAATTGAATTATTTGTAGTGAGGTGGATGGACCTAGAGTCTGTCATACAGAGTGAAGTAAGTCAGAAAAACAAATACCGTATGCTAACACATATATATGGAATCTAAAAAATAAAATAAAATAAAAATGGTTCTGAGGAACCTAGGGGCAGGACAGGAATGAAGACATAGAGAATGGACTTGAGGACACGGGGAGGGGGAAGGGTAAGCTGGGACGAAGTGAGAGAGTGGCATGGACATATAAACACTACCAAACGTAAAACAGATAGCTAGTGGGAAGCAGCCGCATAGCACAGGGAGATCAGCTCGGTGCTTTGTGACCACCTAGAGGGGTGGGATAGGGAGGGTGGGAGGGAGACACAAGAGGGAGGGCATATGGGGTTATATATATACACATGTATGGCTGATTCACTTTGTTATGCAACAGAAACTAACGCACCATTGTAAAGGAATTATACTCCAATAAAGATGCTAATAAAAACCTCACTGTTTATTATTTTGATCCTATTGAAGTGCAACAAAATTTCCAAATTAATTTTATATAGCATTATATAAAAGAGTATATAATTGTTTGTTATTCTTGCAAACTCAGCATGAGCGGTATGCCTTCCAGTTTTTAGCAATGTGATCAGATGACCCTAATCAGCTAGGACACCTCTGGCCTCTAAAGCCCATATTAAGTGGGTCAGTGCTTCTAGGTAAATTCCTATTGGAGCTACTAAGAGAACCATGTAAACATCTAGATACAATACGATGGGGATAATTATGATTAATCTTTTCCACTGTCCTCTAAACTTTAATTCCGTTGATATATCTCTTACACTTAGCAGATAAGCAAGATGAATATTTGGTAAAAACTACCTTTGGGGGACATGTATGTGGATATATTTTATTTCACTTCTGCGTGGTAGCATCTCAGCTATACCTGACTAGTTTTTCTGGTTCTGGTCAGCCACTAAACTCTCTCATTCATTTTATTTTTTTCCAGTTCATTTTCTATGCTACCACCCAGGGTCCTGCTTTCATTATCTCAAGGCTAGAGTATTTCAACAGTCTCTAAATTGGCTTTACCAAACCACCAGTATTCTCACTCTCAGTTCCAACTAGCAAATATCCTCCTGGTTAATCCTGACATTCTTCAGGACTGACATTTGTTCAACAATGTAAAAATGTTCCCACTGCAACCGTGTAACAACCCATCTTGTAAGCCTGGCATTCACGTTTCTCCCAGAGTCTCTTATTATCTTCCCATCACTGGTCCTGTCCTTCAGCCTTCCCCAATCATGGCTCTCTGTCCCTGCTGTGGCTGAAGTGTACTCCTCACCTGGAATGGCCTCTTCATTTCTACTGACCAATCAAGACCCCCCCCACCCCGTCCTTCAAACTCGTTTCAGTTCTTATTTCCACAATGACATTTTCCATGACTGCCCCACCCCAGCATACTGCCCTGTTCCCCACAGCATTTCTCTATATTAGTCACTTGCCCCTTAATAAAAATTTACAAGCCCTGTAATTTGTGTGTGTGGCTTCTCTCTCTGGCTGGAATACAGATCCTTCAAGACATAAATCATAGCTCTGTTATTACTGATATCATCACCCTGACTCAACTCAGAGGTGTGAAATAATGAGAAGCCCACAATTTTTGGATATAAATAAACTGGTTGTGCGGCCTTCATTTTCCTCATCTATGATGTGGACACAAGAGTACCTGACTGCTTCTTGTTGAAAGGATTAACTCCAGCACAAACTAGAGCTGTATTTACAATGTATCAGTCCCTCCCTTTGCCTGCAGTGCCAAAACCTAGCAGGCCAGCAGTGCAGACATTTGGTGAGTACCCTTAGAAACATTCAAATTAATTAAGTAATACCATTTTTTTTTTTTTTTTAAGTTCAGCAAGGGATACTTTGAATTACAGTTACAGTAAGAGGTATTTTGGTAGTTATCCAATTAATTGTCATGCTTAGCAGTGTATTTGGCTTGGAGCCTGACAGCATACTTAAGTTTACTTGCTTCTCAAACTAAGGAGACTTTCTCTGCCTCCCTGAGTGAATGTGCTCGTTTGAGGCCCTCAGAAAGGAGAGCCAGAGCAAGAGAGAGAGAAAGGGGTTATTCACGTAAAACAAAAGCCTCATTTTCCCCGTGTGCCCAGGTAGGTGTGGAAACTGCTGGGAAGGGTACAGCGGTGGCTTCTGCAGCCAACTTTCATATTAGTTGCAGCCCTGACAGAAAACACCATGCTAACTAATGACTAAAAGAACAGAAAACAGGGAGCCAACTGGATATTATTCATCTATGGCCATAATGGAGAAAGGACCATTTTGATATTTAAGTATGAACTAAACATTAAAAATACCACACATGCCTCTTTAAAACTTAATTCCAAAATACTTGAGGAGCAAGGGAAGGAAGCACAAAGATGTTAAAGGTAGAAAAAGCCTGAAAACCCATATAGTTCTGTTTTTCCATTTTCAGTATTCTTTGATCCCGGAAAAATGTTAATCATCTCCCTGTCTCAGTCCGTTTCAGTCCAATGTTATAAGACTGAATAAAAAGAATCAGAGCCAACAAAAGCTGTCTATATTAAAAGAACCTCATACCGCAAAGAAGCCATCAGAATATTTTGATGGCTTCTGAAAATATCAAAATATTTTCTTAGGTTTCTATGTATTCCTAAATATACAGTCTCTCGAAAGACAAATTCAGCCCAAGGCTCAATTTTATATTTGGCACAAAATAGAAATTACCCCTGACCTAACAAGCTAAATCTCTTGGGGTGAATTGGGGGAGCCGATGAACACTCCCGGGCCCCACCCCAGAATTTTAAAATGAAAATCTTTTAACGTGTTCCACAAGCGGGTTTCCACCCAGAAGTTTCAAAAACAATGAAATGAACCGAAGAGATGGAAAAGACATCATTTCTAATGGTGGTATACAGTCCCAAACGAATCACATCATACAATGCCTCCTCACTTTCACAAAGCATATTTGATCACTGTAAAAAGCAGATAATTGGTCAAAATAAAAGTCTTTAAGAGGAAAACAAATACATCAGTATCAGCAGCCTAAAAAGTATGCATCGAAGTGGTCAGATACAGATAATATCTCATTATACCTTTCTAGTGGTGATTTTCATATTTTGTAGATAGCTGTATGGAGAGATACAGTCTGATTCTCTGTTGTTGGCTGTTAAATACCAACTAGCAACCCGCAGTCACATCCTTTTTCTACCTAATCATCATTATATGGGAGTTCCACCACAAATGCAGGGTCTCAACCTGCCCCAACTCAACACCCGCCCCATGCAATGCATCCTAACTCAACATATTAAGAAACTCTAAATTACCAATTTAGTACACTCCATCCACATCCTGTCTAAAACATCCTGTAAGTATTTATAATAAAGTAGTGTTAATATTAAATTCAATAAAAGCACAAGCCCTCCCAAGAAGTTATTAAAGTAACAGCTTTGTCAGGGTATTTTGAAGGAAAACTCAAATTCTCAGAACGTCAGGGTCCTCCTCATACAAAATATTGGTGGTAGTGGTGGGGGGAATATTGGATGATTTCTGATTTCTAAGCGTTTTCTAGATTTAAAATTCTATGATTTTAGCAGGACAAGAGATAATTTTTAAACCTTATATATTATGTTCTGCATCCTTCTACCACAGCGCCATCCTTTACAAGCGCTTAAGACTGTTATGTAAATTAGTGAATCCCTATAAATCTCAGTTCTCCCATTTATAAAACAAAAATAATAATGGTGCTAATATTAACCTACTATTGTGAAGGTTAAATGAAATAAAGGTCTTAAAGCACTGAACACTATCTTTGGCTCACTGTATACACTCAATAAATAATTTTACATATAGTTTTATTTAAATGTTTCTCAATAAAATGTCAGATTCGCTGGCAGCTAAGCACAGTCCCTTTACTTTTATGGAGCCCAGCAACAGAGAGGGTTAATAAATAACTCACCTGAGACCCATGTGAAGTCCTTCACGTAATCCCATCACCACCCCAGGAGTGAGTGACATTTGGAGATGTTTTCCACAATACTCCTGTTTTAACCAGGATGACACCTACGATGTTTTCTCTCTGGGAGCACTCATCCCTTCAAGGTCCAACTCCATCTCTGAAGGACCTATTCCACAAGAATGCCTTGCCAGTCCCCGGACGCGCAGGCTCAGCGGCCATGGCTCACAGGCCCAGCCGCTCCGCGGCATGTGGGATCCTCCCAGACGGGGGCACTAACCCGTGTCCCCTGCATCGGCAGGCGGACTCTCAACCACTGCGCCACCAGGGAAGCCCTTTCATATGCTTTTTTTTTTTTTATTTTTTTTTTTGCGGTACGCGGGCCTCTCACTGTTGTGGCCTCTCCCGTTGCGGAGCACAGGCTCCGGAGGCGCAGGCTCAGCGGCCATGGCTCACGGGCCCAGCCGCTCCGCGGCATGTGGGATCCTCCCGGACCGGGGCACGAACCCGCGTTCCCTGCATCGACAGGCGGACTCTCAACCACTGCGCCACCAGGGAAGCCCCTCATATGCTTTTGATGGTAGAGCATCTGGGTTAGTTTTAACATCTCAAACACCTCCAGTTTGCCTCATAGCACCAATTAAAGATCAACAGAGCAGTGGTGGGATTCCCCCCCACCTTTTTTCCTAAACAACCAAATAACACCCATTCAAAACAGACAAATGTCTGCTAAATACATCCCTGGAAACTGAAAAAAAAAAAAAGCTATGTGAAACGAAGCGGCAAAACGTATAAAATGGTCAGGGATTTCTCTTTCATTACTATTATCAAATTTCACAATTCAAAAGTCAACAGAGGTATAATATTTATTCAGGGGACACAAAGCACATGGAACAATGCTCAAAGGTGCATTCTGAAGACCTTCAAACACATTCAGGGAGCCAAAGTTATAAGATAATAAAAATACTCTTACAGCCCATTAAGCATGTTGTAATGGTGCTTAGGGATGATGCAGTCATGTTTCGCAAAAAATTATTTTCACCCTTCTCCCTGAGAGGAAATTCAGTGCAATCCAGATATTCTCAGACAGGGAGATATACAAACATTTCCAGATAATACAGAAATGTACTTGACCCCAATGCATACCTCAAGCACTAATCTGAGTGTTGAGGGTGTGCAGAAGTGCAATAAACCAGAAAGGAGGATCAAACTGAAAAGTGTTTTTTTTGTTTTTTTTTGTTTTTTAAATGTTTAAACCACTCGAATTTGTCAGGGTCAAAAATTCAAAATTAATTAGGTCAAAGGTTCAGGTTTTAAATATTTTGCATTTGTTGTTTCTGAAAAATAAATATGTCCTTTACCACAACTGTTTTGACAGGGACAAACTTTTTTATGATAGATACAATAGTTTAAATGATCATACTCCTGAATTGACTGTTCATAGAGTGATTCTCAATTTTTCTATTTTCACCCTATACACAACTCAGTGGAAAACATAATCTAAACTTTTCATCACTATTAATGATTGCTGTTGACTGTACTAATTTTTCACTGCTCCATTTCCAGAATCAAGCATAGTGCTAGCACCTGATAAGTAAGTGATCAATAAATGCTTAATATATTAATTATTGGATAATTATCCACATGTATATTTATGGATAAATTGAGGTATGAATATATGAATGTGTGCACACAAACACAAATGGGGTTTGGGCAATTTAAGGAGAGGGAAGAGAGCTCACATGTTTTAAGCACCAACTATGTGCCCAGGTCTGTCTTAGTGTTTTACTTACATAGTTTCACTTAACCTTCACAGTAACTCAGAGTAACCAAAAGCTCACAGAGAATAAGCAGTGAGAATACACAGCAATCAGAGCCATAGTTAATAAATGGTGCAAATAACCTTTGAACTCCCTGGATCTATTTGAGTCGTAGCACTCCACCATGATGTATCTTGGGGTTCACTCTTCCTCCCATGGCTACAAGTAATGGTCAAACAATTAAGAGCAAAATAACACAGCAAAATGCTAGAAATACTGGACATCTGGAGGAACCTCTGTGCTATATATGATATCATGATGACCTGGTACAAGCCCTCACTAAAGATCCACGATGAGAATGGGTGGGGAGATCTGGTAGATTGGGAGGCTATCTCTGGCGACAGACAGGATCTGCCTAGAAAGCAAGCGCTTCATGCTGGTCAAGATATCTGGTGTCATTTAATTCTCAGGATGACCAAGGTTCAAAGGAACAAGAGCGTGGGGTCATACAGCTCATAACAGTGGAAATGGATTCCGCATATCCCCAACTCTCATTACTCTACCATACTCAAATTGGGACTCACTCTCCTTCCACTACATCAGTGATTCTCAATCAGTGGCAATATCTGGTAACATCTTTTTATTGTCACACTGGGAGAGTTCTACTGGCATCTAGTGGGTAAAGGCCAGGCATCTGCCAAACATCACACAATGTACAGGACAGCTCCCTCACCAAGAAGACTTATCTGGCCTCAGTCATCAATTAGTGCCAGGATTGAGAAGTCCTGACCTACATAATCAATATCCAAAGCACTCAGTTCACTCACTTACATATGTGAGTGTCTATTATGTGCCAGACACTGTTATAAGGACCAGGAAATGGTGGTAATCAAGAGAGACAATGCCCCCTGTCTGAGAGTTTGCATTCAAAAATGGGAGGCAGACCTTAAGGATGGACAAGGATGGAAGCACAAGGGTTACTGGCATATAAGACAGTTGTCCAGAAACAGACAGTGACTTTAAGGTACTGAAAAGCAGAGGTGTAAAAATAGAATAGGAAGCAGTCTATGTGCTATCAAAAGATTTCCCTAGTGAAGCATTATCAAAATGAACGGAGCACCCCATGGAAAAATAAAATCACAGATGACAGCTTAAATGAAAATAATCCACTTAAAATTTCTTTTGAACTGTAAACAGTAGGGATTGGCACAGTTTGTAATAATGAAGCCCTTGTTCAAATTCAATTTTTATAAAATTTTTTACCTTGCTCTTGTGGTAACTGTGTTCTGAAAAGGTTTTGCTTAATGTGAAAAACTGTTCATGTGGGAAAAGTCAATGACTGATTGGGGAATATTCTCTGCTTTTGTCACAAGCTACAAAGGTCTCTTTGAGGCACTACAAATATCACTTATGTCAACACCATACTTATCCCAATGTACCTTTCTATACCTACTGCCAACGGGCCATCTCAACTTACAGTGGGTTACTTTACAATAGTTCACTTGCAAATCAATTATTTGGAACCCAGAATATATAGTTCCAGAGAAACAATATTGTGCTGTAAATAATGGTTCAGTTTCTTAGCCAGGAACCAAAAATTTGTCTAACTCAAACTACATCTATATTAAAATACCAAAGCTAACAACATTTTTAAACATTGCTTCTAGGGGAAAACATTGAAAATTCCAATTCCTAATGCCTAATGGCTGACAATGAGAATGAGGGGAATAAGCCAGCCTTGCTATATAGTAAGCAGGGGTGGTGATGGTCTCAATCCATGGAAGAAGGGGGCGGGGGTGTAAGAATCTTTACCAGCATGAGGAAGTGATGGAAGGATAGGGACTCAAGTGGTAAATGAAGCACTGGGAGTCAAGTTATGGCTAGAAATGTTTACATTCATTCATTCATTCAAGTATCTGGCTAGAACCTGGAGATGTAGTGATGAATAAGGCAGGCTACATTGCTCTCAAGCCGGAATGTAAAGAATTAAAATTTATCACGGTGGTATAGGAAGCAAGTGGTAAAGGGGGCGTGGGTGAGAAGGGAAGGATGTCGTAGAGGTGAGGCTCTGGTACCAGCACAGATGACAGTATCCTAAGAAGAGGTTCTTGGGTAAGCATCCAAGTGAGAGGTTCTTTTTCTAGAAGGAAAAGAATAGGAATCATGAATTTAACTAAAAATCACCCAGGCTTTGATATGGTAGAAACCTGACAGATTTTATCCAGCTGAATCAACTCCTTTCACAGAGAAGGAAACCAGCATTAAAATGCAAGGGAGTCTGCTTGTAAATTTGGAGTAAGATCCATAAATGCCTGACAATCAAACATCTATTAGTATACACCTTCCGGATCTTGGTTTCCTTTTCATGGCCTCAAAATAGTCAATACCAGTTCTTCCTCCTTTTTATAAGTTGTACCCTGGAGTGGCAGGAAAGTCTTCAGTGATTCATAAAAGGAGAAAGGACATGAAAAGCCAACTCCTTTATTTGACAGTTGAGAAAACAGAGGTCTAGGGAGACCAAGTAATGTGACCTGCCTAAGACTAGGGCAGAATGAGGGCTGCCGGGCTTTGTGTGACCTAGCAGTTTCCATTATAGCACCACTGCCACTGTCATTATCAAAAATGAGGATGACGAGGAAGAAACATGGGAAGGAGATATTATTTGTAGACTATGAAGGCATACTCCTCTAAGCAAAGATTTTAAATACAGTTTCCAATTTATGGAAACTACTTATAGGTTAAAAATCATACGTAATTTAAACTCTTTAAGTATGGAATCAAAGTTTCTAAATTAGCAAATTTTCCAGCAAATTAATATCTGTCCCTTAAGTGCCAAAAATATTGGCCATATTTTGGAGAAATTTCTTTTAAGCATTTAATTATAGCCTCTATTAAAATAAGTTTTGTTCCCATGAATCCTTGAAGGCGTCCTTTCATTCTTTAGTAAATTGAGCAGTTTTTACGGGTTCTCCCTCATGCTAAGCTAAGGCTGTGCCTTCATATCCCCATGCTTCCCTCCTGTAGGCCTCTAATTCCAATCAGATGCTTCTAGTCTTCCATGGACTGAGAAATCAGATCACAAAGACTGACAGAATACTGTGTAAGGTAAAAGCTCTAACAGAGGGCTTCTCAAAAAGTAAATAATCATTATGACAGTAATTTTGTTGGCTCAGAGGCATCTTGGGTGACATCATTCAAAATCTATCTTACTTATCTCTTTTGATCTCAGTTCAGCAGCACTTTCAATTATGTCCAGAATCTCAGCAATTTTCTGAATAATTGAGATACTGAAAGTTTAAACTTCAGTGAGCTGGAGAGAAATAATTACTAGAAATAACTGGAATTGGTTTTTCTATTCCTAGCAATGTGTTTCACTTTAAAATTTGATTTTAAAACATTCCTAAATATTGTTTTCTTAATACTGGTGTTGATACATGAAAATAGTATTATTTTAGAATAACCAACTTATATATTTCAGTTTAAAGTGCTGCTTGGGGATGAAAGTTATTAGGTAAAAGTCATCTGAATTCATTAATTCTGGAAACACAATACAGTGTCTAACAATAGGCATATGAGGGAGAGATATTAGGTAGCAATAGGTGGAAAAGGTACAAATGAAAAATTGTAGCAGCCCCAATGAAATCATTAGGAACTAAATGCCTATTTGTTACAGGTGGCTTCAGAGACCCCAGAAAACAAATGTGATACATGTGGCAATGACTGCAACCCGCAAAGTAATTCAGTGACACAATTATGTACACCCTTTGCTGATAAAACTCTAACTCTATATGTCTTGTTAGTCCAACCTGACTTCACAACACATCATTTTAGCATGCTAAACACAGCTGAAGGGCACTTGAAGTTGACAAACAAGAACCCCTCGTAATCCCTATAATGTACAACTCCAATTTTACTACACAATATGAAGCCAGGGAAATGGAGTCATCAGTAAAGATTTTTTAAAACCTTATAAAAAGGCAACATGGGGTTTCCCTGGTGGCGCAGTGGTTGAGAGTCCGCCTGCCGATGCAGGGGACACGGGTTCGTGCCCCGGTCCGGGAAGATCCCACATGCCGCGGAGCGGCTGGGCCCGTGAGTCATGGCCGCTGAGCCTGCACGTCAGAGAGGCCACAACAGTGAGAGGCCCGCGTACCACGAAGAAAAAAAAGGCAACATGGACTGCAGTTTTTATAAGTTCTGAAGAGATAACTTTTAAGTAATAAAAACAGAACGAGTGTGTCCCAATATTCATTGAGCATAGTTGGTCTAGCTGATCTCTAGAGGGCTCTTCCATATGAAAGTATGTGCAAATCACACCAGAGGGAACATACTTTATGAAACTTAATAACAACAACTTTTTGCTTTCCTTGCAGTTAACAATTGAATATCTTTGTCAGTCTCCATTCTGCCAAAACGTTTTCTGTATACAAGCTGGCAACACTGGGGAAGTTGTCTTCTTTCTTTCCAACTCTTCGCATTGGTAGCCAAAAGTGTCTTTGTTGCTCAAATAGTCCACGCCATCTGCCAGCAGTTTCTCCATCCTGCCGTACCATCTGCCAGCCTCTCTGCTTCCGAGTCCATGCAGTGCTGCCTGTATGCTTTTCAAATGGCTCTTTCACCAGAAGAGAAAGAAAGAGCAAACCAGCACCTTTCGAGCTTAACCACTCTTGGTAATCATCCCAACACTGTTCTCTAACCCACTGGTTCTTAAGAGGACAAAAACCCCCAACAATTTGAATGGAAACACTTTGATTTTTTTTTCTTCCCCGTTGCAATAAAGAATTAGACAGCCATAGTACATCAATAGAATCAGTCATTAATACAAATTTTTATGGCTATGTTCCCTTTTTGTTTGTATAAGGTATTCTTAATTATAAAGAATTATTCTTCGGATTAAGAAGCAAAGAGGGGAAAACAATCCTTATTCCTACAGTTAATCCTGATTATTTTAAAAGCAACTTCTGGTAGAAATTAGTAATTCAGTTGAATGTTATTAACAGTATAATGTTAACTTTATGCTGCACTGCACTGTTCTTCACTCTAATCTACTTAAAATTCCTGACTTAAAAGTAGAAACAACAAGGGCTGCATAACAGTCTCTTCCTGAGGTTAAGCCTAAAGAGTTCCATGAATATCCTCCCTAAGGCCACAGGAAATTCCTTAAAGCAAGAGGGTTTTAGGCTTTGCTGTGGATTACGCTCCAGAAGTTTTCTTTCTAGATTTGTTCCTGCTGGGAATTTATCTTATGTCTCCATCACTGTCCAGGCTTCAGAGGGAGGCCCTGTTCGTTCCCGATCACTTATCAGAATCCCAGGATAACTTGACTACCATGAAATTTGGAAGCTTTTGCTATTCCAGTAACAAAATTAAATTAGCATTTAAGTGAATGTCAGGAATCAAGTTCACTCATAAGAAATGATACCATTCTACCCAAATGTCAGAAAATGTACATATTTTAAGCCACAACATCTGAGGTTTCCCAGTCTTCACAAACAGATGGTAATGTTCTCTGTAGACACATCTGATCTTTATAAATGGTGGAGGGTACTCTTATTGTATTCACCTTCACATTAAAAAATATATATTTTAGCTTTGTAAACCACAGACCTTGATGTTAAGGCATATGGCTAGTCTCACCAATTTCTTAAATTATACCATGTTTTTTATACTTAAATGTGTGTAATAAAAAGTTTCCTGTTTCGATTTCCAAAATTTCTATTCAGTGGAAGAGTACATACTAATTACAGTTTAACACTTATGAATATCACTAAGTAAATTTTCACAATAGCTATTATTCATACCACTTGAAGAAAAAAAGGAATTAGCTATTAAATTCTGCTCTTAAATTTCTCAAATAGTTTTTGCCTTGAAGTATACCATTTTTAACAAAAATTCTATAAAAGCAGCATTTACTTCACACTTAAGATTTTACATGCCAATTTCACTGAAATTTTGGAATGGAAAAAGTTAAATGCTTTGTTTTCCTCAAAAACTTAGACAAAACCATGTAAAATATCAGAAACAAGGAGTGACACAGGATTTTGTGAAGGTTAAAAGCCATAATATTCTGAAACTTAAGATTGTTTTTAAAACTTCTAATCCAGATCAAAATAAATGTATTTTCAATCAAGGTGATTCTCTGTGGTACTCGAAAGAGATTTCACCACCTGATGAAAACTAAGAGGTTAATAGGATGGTCTTAATAAATTATTTGATCAAATGATTGATTAAATAGTTTCCTTAAGTTTAAAGTTATGAATATACTATTAGGTCCATGTATAAGTTAATATAAAGTTAGCAGATATGAACACAGATGAATTCCACTGGGGGTCAAGATGAAAGACATATCCAAAATAGCAAGTGTTCAAAACCAACCCTCATCTCTTCAGATGATGATTAAGGATCTGTTTGTTTGGAGGATATGTTTGTCTCACTTCTTATCTCTTGGGGTGAAATCTCCCAAGTAGAACAACTCATAAAAATACCAAGGGTGTGAAAGCCTGACACAGACAGTCTTCTTTCTCAGGAGTAAAAGTTATTTTCTGAAGAAGCCCTCCCCTAAAATGCTTTTTGGTGCAAAGTCATGAACTGGTGAAGAAAGTTGGGCCTTTATAAAGCTTGTCAAGGAAAGTTGAAAAAAAAGATGTCAAAAGTTCACCAGCAGATGCACGGGACACGGGTTCGTGCCCCGGTCCCGGAAGATCCCACATGCCGCGAGGCGTCTGGGCCTGCGGGCCATGGCCGCTGAGCCTGCGCGTCCGGAGCCTGTGCTCCGCAACGGGAGAGGCCACAACAGTGAGAGGCCCGCGTACCGCAAAAAAAAAAAAAAAAAAAAAAAAAAAAGTTCACCAGCAGATTGATAAGCAGCATTGGAATAATGATGCAAAAGTAGATAACATTTTGAGTTTTGCTGACTCTAGCAGTAACTGATGAGTAGGCAATTCTTTTAATATTTTAAAGAGGGGTGGAGAGGAATAAAAAGTATTCAAAGAAAGGCATCTAATTATGCTACCATGGACATCACGTAGTTGAATATCCATTTGTCTGAACTGAAATCTTAGAATGCTACATATCTTTATGATAAAGAGACTAATATTCCTCTTTTCTAATCATCTTTTAACAGAATGATAGAATATCCCTTGTTCACGAGACATTTAGCACTATGTCCCAAGGACAGTAACCATTCTGAAGACTATTAAATGTTTGCTATGTGTCCAGCATTATGATTTCACTATGGAATGTTCAGTGAAGTGTATTTCCCACATATTCTTGGTAGAAAACAATGGCACCATCATTAGAGTCCTCCAGATACTTTTATTGCAAATCTGTATTTTATGCTTCATTCCTGTTGTCTCTCAGCAGATTGTTTAGACTGCCTTGCTAACCTTGCCTCATCATCCCAAACTAGATTCCTTCCATTTTCTTAGGAAAATCATTGATACATGTTTCTTCTAACCTGCACTCTTAGCGTAGATTACTCTCATCACTTCTACGTCACCCATCCATCTTCCTTAGTGCACTAAAGAAACTCCTCTGTAAAACTGTAATAAAAGAAGAACAAGCCCCGTGAGCTCTGATCAAACTGCATCACTTCCCTACAGACCCTGCAAGAGGTGGCTCCTCACGTCTTTGTTCTGATTTTACCCTTCATCTTCACTTTCTTGATCCGTCTGAGTTCTTTTCTACCTACGCCTCCCCCAGACTCATCGGACAGCACTGGTTCCCTTGTCTGCTTTACTCCATTCCCAGCTTCTTTTGGATCCTTCCAAGCTCTGTTCCACCCAGGATCTTCACACATGCTCGTCTCTCTCTACCCAGAAGGCTCTATGCCTTGCTCTTCCATTGATATCCCCCATGTTTTCTAGGCCTCAGCATAATATCCCTTCCTCAAAAATGCTTGTTTGACCCTAGCTGCATTTACATAAGACTCCTCCATTCCCTCTCTCTCTCTCTCTCTTCCATCCTTTACTTTTTCTAACTAGCATTTATCACAACTTTGAATTACACGTTTATTGTGCAATGATGTATTAAAATATGTTTCTCCTGCTAGACTGAGGCCCATGTGGGCAAAGATTGTATTTAACGTGTTCATTACTGTTTCCTCAGCTTCTAACACCATGCTTAGTGCATAAAAAGCACTCAGTTGAAAAAAAAAAAAAAAAAAAACGCTCAGTTAATGCTTGTAAAAAAAAAAAAAAAAGGGATTGAACATTTTCTCAAGCTGTTTTTCTTTGTTCCTCTCTAAAGTTCATTCATCACTCATTTAGTTATTTGTTATGGCTATCACTATGTCCTTTAGCTTGCTAAGCTTGTGTATATGAGAAGTTCCGATACTCTCATTTCCAGGTTCCTTAAGTCTGATTTATTCTGTGTAACACAAGCACAGCACTGAAAGAGGACTGAAGTTTGCTAACTCTTGGCCCCAAATGCCCTGACCCTGCCTACTATTCTGTCCTTGTTCTTTCACACACCTAGGCTTCATTTAGCCAACACTAAATTATTGCTCTCAACTCAGCCCATAGGTGACATTTACCCAGAAGACTTCTGACTCCTTAAGATAATTGAATTTGTCCTTTTTTGTGATGCCAAAATCCCCTTTCTATTTAGCTATTATTATGGAGGTTTGACATAGTACCATGATTGACAACTTAACCAACCGCCCGCCTTAACACTTAAAATTATGCAACATATGCTGTTCAAATCTGACCTAGCACGTGATAATATTTGATGAAATTTGTTGAATGACTGGACGCCAATGTTGACGATGGTAAAAATAATAATAATTTTTAAGAAAAAGTGGTTACAAAGAAAATAGGACTCCAAAAATAATGCCAAAGAGCAGAAAGTAGGAAACTCTTTCTGGAAAATTCTTGCATATTTTGATAATAATCCAAAGAATTCTAAGGGATTAATATTTGGTAAGAATGAAGACAAACAACTGATACATACAACATAATGACTTAGGACCTGAAAGAACTTCAACATGTTAACTTCTATTATTAAGACATCAAATCACATTGTGGGTTCATCTTTATTATTATTAGTGACAGAACTATATCCAACAGTCCCCATTCCATTTCAAAGAAATTTACCAGAGTTACTGAGCCTTTAAGACTTATTTAAGTTAGCACTTAAAATGGAATAATTACAACAACTTTTATAATTAAGAAACAAGATACTCTAGAGCATTCATTTCTGCAGAATTATTGCGTGCCTTAAGCACATTAAGACCGTGACCAGAGGCACAGTTGCATTAGCCTCTTGGGAAACACACTAATCCCTAGAAATCCACTGCTTAGAGAAGCTTGTTGTGTATAGATTTTTTTTTCAGTATTTAAATATCAACTCTGATAAAATTTGTGCTTAATGTCCATCACATAACTCCAATTTGTATCTGGAAACAGTATGAATTTTTTTTCAATATTAACATATAAATATTGGACAAAAGGCAATACACCATCATCACATGCTTTTTATATTTCACCTTTATGTATTATCATTAATCCAGTGTTGTTGTTTTTTCTGCGGCATGTGGGATCTTCCCGGACCGGGGCACGGCAGGTGGACTCTCAACCACTGCGCCACCAAGGAAGCCCTTATGTACTATCATTAGAAGTTGTAATAAGTCTTAACTAGGAACCTTACCTATATACATACATATATATAATATTCTGCATAATTGCAGTTATGAAAATTAGGGAGTACTGCACTCCACTGGAATTTAAAAGCAGAGCAATCGCCTAACTATTGAAGAAAACAGCCCCCAAAATGGCAAACAGTTTTTGCCAAGCAAAATTTGTTACAAGAACCTAAAAAATAAAACATCTCCTGAATGTGTTAAAGGGCAGCCACTTGTAAAACACTATTCTCATTTTCCTTTTTAATACCTTTCCTTATATCACACTGTGGGAGTCATAATGATTTCATACTCAAACTGTTTCATCAATCAAAACTATCTGTAAAGAAAAAGAGTTCAAATACTTGTTCCATGTGATTTTGTTGATACTGTTATGCTGCCCAGTTGATAATGGGCATTTGTTTTGCAATGTGTCCATTTATTAATAATTATATAGAGCTAAGCTTATCTATTTAACCTGTGTAAAATATGTAAGGCCAAAGTCAAATACAGTTTGACAGAGAAAATCGCTATCAAGGAATCTTGTTTTAAAGTTAATTTTAGAACAAAAATCTGTAAAAGACGGTTTTAAGTTCAGAATCCAGCTTGATACAATGCTTACTTACCACGCATACTGACAAGAAGTTAAATGGTATTCTATTCTAGTTATATTCTTACATTGTTCTAATATTCTCCACGTATTCTATTATTTCCAAAGCCTTGAGGAAAGTCACTTGGATTAGCATAGGGGGACAGGGGACAACAGTTAACTTCTTACCATACTCTTCCAGAGTTTACAAATAGCAAAATCACAGGGGCAGGCAGACTTGAAGTATTTCCTGGTCTAGTTCACTGATCTTTATAGGTGACTGAGGAGGAAAAGCGGGAAGGGAAGTATATGTTTCACCACGATGAATAAATGGGAAGGAAAGGAATCCACTGGTATAAACCAGGGTAAGTCACTATGCTTCATTTTCTCATGGTTTAGACAAGTGACGTTCCATTTGGGGACTTCACATTACTCAAGTTATTCTGACCTTTAGGAGCATTTTTCCAGCTCTTAGGAGATCTAGGAGAAAAACAGGCACATTTAGCAACCAAATGGAGCCTAATTAAACTCTTGAGAAGTGAGGAGACCAACAGTACTTCTGCACTCCTTTCTCTTACTTCACCGGACAGTAACAATATGATTCTTTGAACAGCACCCAGCGCAATTTGCCCGACAGTCATAATGATCAAGCTACCAATACAAAGAGAGCATAGACCATGTGCGGAGCACTGTAAGACATCGTGCAAAACCGTAACAGATCCATTAAGCACAGCCCCTGCCCTAGTTCACAAGGTATGCAAACTCACAAGTGGAGTCATGTATTTCAGCATTTGGTCAGCGGTTGCCTAGATGATGAAGGTAAAGAGTAAGGCACCAAAATAGGAGTCAGGGACTCTGGGAAACCTCCCAGCACTGCCTGCCTACTGGAGTTAAGCAAATACAATGAGCTTACACACTCATGACACACACTTATATCAGCAACTTCCTGCTAAGCCAGAATCACCAAATGCAGCAACTTCCTCAGCTTTTTACATGTTTTGATCACATTCACCCCATTAATCATATATGCACATGCAAACTTTGGCTGATTAAGGTGGTTTATCCAGGTTCAATTCTCAAAAGCTTACGAGTCCCAATCACGATAAATAATAAGTCTCAGCTGTACCAGAACGGTTAATTTTCTACAAAATATCAAGGAGACACAGAAGCTTCGGTTACTTCTTTGCTACTGGACGAATGAATTCAATAATGAGATGGTCTTCCTTCAGAAGAGAAAAAGTATCAAAAAAGGAATATCACTTCCCCAAATCTCACATCAAATAGTGTTTTCAATAAAATTCAACAGAGACAAAATGTAAACTAAACTTCAAAAGCAGCAGATCTGCACACACCAAATACTGGACTTTTGACAAGGCCAAGCATGCTAGTTGTTCAACATGACTGAATACCATTTGAGACCTGGGCTAACACATGCCAGCTCAAAAAGAGTATGAATGTGTGGGCATATACATAGATGTGTGTGCACATGTAGTATTATATGTTAACCATTCAGTTATTAGAAAGGTAAATACTGATTTATTCCATTCTTTATGCACTCTCGACCTCTCCATTAACAGAAATCACCACTACTTCCAGAAACACAAAATGACCATTCATTTATCTTTTATAAAATAATATACTTATTTAACTCCAACTTTTGAGGATTACATATGTCGATCAAAAAAATTAAAGCAAATTTAAAAATAGGTCCTACCCACAGGTAAATATATACTATTAGGGATAGGAAAAATAGTGTTTTGAAAAGCTTTTTCGTTGAGGCTTGCTCCATTCTCATAAATGCCAAGTAAAGTATCACTAATCAATCAGATGCTCACGCAGCTCTATTGTGTAGAAATATAGTCCTTTAATGATTCTTTAAACTAGCGTTTTGCAATAACATTGTACTAACATTTAAACTTCATGAAAAGGTTTAGAAGTTAGATTACAAAGATGTCAGCACTTCACTATTCCCTAAACGCTCACATGCCTCTCTTATTAGTTAGAATTCAGCACCTCAAACTACACTCATTTAAAGAGTTAAAAGAAGGTCAATATTTGGCCTAGTCATATGTTGCAACACAAAGCACACAGACTGAATACAGAAATCTTAATTACAAATATATTTACCAAGAGTTTCTATTTTTAAAGAATATACATACAGTAATTTATGAATTAGAACTAATCATAATTCTCAGGAGATTCTGAGTGTCCTTTAAGTCCTACAGAGGATTCACTTTTCTATCTGCTTGAAAAATGACAGCATTCTAATTATTCTGTCAAGGTTAATAGAGCCCAAATTTCACTCTTGCATCTCAGTGGACATCTTTTTCCAACAGTCACTACTTCTCATCTGTGACATTTTTCCTTCCTAAGATTATGTGTTGCAAGAATTTTCAGAGTCAATTTAAATACCCATGCAACCTCTTACATCAAAGAACTAGAGTGACATGATCTTGAGATAAATGAGAAAACAACTTTAAAGAATCTTAACAAGCACTTTTAAAAGAATGATAAAAATGGACTTTAAAAATTGTTAATAATGAGCTTGAAACTTCAACCTCTAATAAGATGAATGAAACACTACATGAGAGATATAACAAAGACAGATAACATTTTTCAATTAAAAAAATGAAAGTTATAAATCAAGGACAATAAAGAATCCACAGAGGCTAAAATCAAATGAAAGAGGGACCCAGGAAATTAGTAAGCACTAAAGCCTGATTTTATTTTGAGAGTATATGACAAAACTTAGTAACCTTGACATTATTCATTTGCACAGGGTACAGGAGAAGGAAACAACCCCTAGGAAATGTTGAAAGTAAAGAGTTTATAGTAGACATTCATAGTAGATATTCACGAAGAGCTAGGACATAAGAAATCCATACCATCATTACAACAGGGTTGAAAAGTGAATTCACCACATGGAAGAGATCATCAGCAAGTTAAACTTGACTATCTTAACACTGGCAGTCGTTGAAAGGGGAATGGGGGGATCACATCTGAATACATCCATCCTGATTTCTAATAACCAGACGCTGAGAATTTAAAGTGATTCTGGGTAGTAGTGCTTCCAAATGGCTGGCAGAAAAAGACAGATGCACAAATATTCTCAAATAAATTCCAAAGAATTCTAAAGAGCATAGCTTTAAAAAATGAAAAGAAAGAAAGAAAAAGAAACCAACATAAAAGGCACCATGAGATTCAGGCTGCAGAAACAACAAAATCAAGTCTTCAAAGATATTGCGTATTAGAATGTTGAGATTGAGAATATAAAATACCTGTTTCACGTGTTAAAGAAATAAAAAGCTTTAAAAGCAAAGAATAAGAAACCAAAAATGATGAAGGTAGTAAAACAAAGGAAAAAATATAGTAACTGAAATTTAAAATAGGATGAATATGTAAAATAGCTTATTAGACACTGCTGAAGAAAAAAAAATGAAATGGAAATAAAACTTAAATAACAAGAATTAGGGCTTCCCTGGTGGTGCAGTGGCTGAGAATCTGCCTGCCAATGCAGGGGACACGGGCTCGAGCCCTGGTCCCACTTGCCACGGAGCAGCTAAGCCCGTGCGCCACAACTACTGAGCCTACTCTCTAGAGCCCGCGAGCCACAACTACTGAGCCCATGCACCACAACTACTGAAGCCCATAAGCCTAGAGCCTGTGCTCTGCAGCAAAAGAAGCCACCGCAATGAGAAGCCCGCACACCGCAACAAAGAGTGGCCCCTGCTCGTTGCAACCAGAGAAAGCCTGTGCACAGCAGCAAAGACTCAATGCAGCCAAAAATTTAAAAATAAATAATTTTTTAAAAAAATAACAAGAATATTAAACAATCCAGATGCAGCCCACAGACACTAGAAGGTGCAAAATGTAAGGATACATGATTAAAGTATCATGGAAAGAAGGAGGTAGACGGTCTCACATGTATCTAACCAAAGTTTCAGAAAGATAGTTGTGAAGACAAAATAATTTAAAGTGATAATTGCTGTATGTTTTCCAGAATTCCAAGAGTAGAATTATCAAACTTCCCCTCCAAAAAACATCAAGCAGGGTAAAATTTAAAAACAAGACCCATATTTATATACATCACAGTGAAACTTAATAAAGAAAAGAGAACAATTTTAAAACAGTGAGAAGAAAGTAGACCAACTACAAAGAAATTGCAAGTAAACTAACAGCTGATATCCTGGCAGCAACCACAAAAACGAAACCAACAGTGGAATGATTTTTCTTCAGTGTGCTGAAAGTAGTCATCAATTTACAACCCTATACCTCCTGAAACTATTTACTAAAAGTGAAACGATAGAAAAGTGTATTTACTATTTAAGATGTTATTAATTACGCAAGTTAAATTATCTAGGTTTTTTTCATGATTCTAGACAAGCAAACTGCAGTTTTTATGGGGAATCATACAGTATATAATAAACAACACACCCCTGAAGAAAAAGGGGACCTGCTGTACCAATGGAGCCTACCCTAAAAAATACTGCAACCCTTCCCCCAACCTTGCCCATCTTGGTCCTTTGCTTTAATTTTCTTTTCATTCTGCGAGGGGAGAATAGGATTTATCATCTTTTAACATACTATATAATTTATTTAATATTTATTATTTATGTGCTTGTCTCTGTGTTAGAATGCATGCTCCACTGGGCAAGAATCTTTGTTTTGTTCACTGAGTGATTTCTAAGTATCTAGAAATGTGCTTGTCATACAATAGGCACTCAATAAGTCTGTGTTTAATGAATGGCTAAAAAAAAGAATTTTATAGCTATAGACAAACTGGCCAATGACCCAAACAGAGAGCCCAGAAACAGATCCATGCCATTTATGGCACTGATCACTGGGGAAAGGGCAGATTTTCATTAAATGGTCCTGGGTTAATTAGTTATCCAAAAGAAAAAAAAAAAAAAAATGAAATTAGGCCTCTACTTCACATTATATTCAATCAATTATGGGTGAATTAAAGATGTTATTTCATATCTTTAAGACATTGAGATAAGAAAGGATTTCATGCACAAGCTTTTAAAAAACAATGCATGAAGAAAAATATGACAGATTCAAGTATATTAAGAAATTTTCTTTATCAAAGGGAAATGTGAACTAAGACGCCTCAAACAGGAAGATGACATTGGCAACACTGACAAAGGATTAATAACCAGGACATAAGAAAAAGTGTTTATGAATTAAGAAAATCCTTCCATACAAAGGAAAAATGTGCACAAGTCATAAATGCCTCTCAAAGAAGAAACAGAAATGGCTCAATGCATGAAAATATCTAACATCACGGAAAATTAGAAGAATATAAAAATGAAACTATTATGAGATATGATTTCATACTCACTAGACAGGCAACAATTAAAAAGCTAGACCAATGTTATTACAAGGGAATGGCGCAAGGATGACTCTTTAACGACGCAGGCCGTGTATGTTAGAACCAAACACTTAGGAGAAGAGTTTGATGATTCAATGAAAGCTCAACAAGCACACACCCAAAGACTATGCAATTCCATTACGAGAAAGAACCTAGCATGTGCCAACCTAGAGATGTGGACAACAATCTACATGGTCACACTGTTCATGAGAATGACAGTAGAAAACAACCAGTGTCTATAAGCAGTAAAACAGATGAAGAAATATTTGGATGTAGTCCTACAGTTAAATATTATGAAGCAGATGAGATGAAATCAATGTACTGGATTACATCTTTTTTTTTAAACAAAAGATAGAGTTGGATGGACTAAAAAATATAAGATTGGTTGATTTGTAGTAAATATAAGTATTGTCTGTGGAACTTCAGTTTCAGTTCTCTGTGTGTGTCCATACTGATTTGCAATTAAAATATATTTCCTGTGATGTAAAAGAGCTAACAGTGACTGGTATCAATCCTTATCAATTTGGCCAATCTTCAGAAAGCACTTTGTTTTAATTTTCAATTCCCAGATAAATAAAGAAAATGAGCATTTTTTCATGTTTGTCATTCCTTCTATAAATGTACTTCTTTACTTCTCCTATAAATTTGTTCAAAACCATCATATTTCTTTCCCGTTCTTTTTTCCACATTTTGATTCATAGGGACTTCTTTCATGTTCTAGATATTAATCCTTTGTCCATATACTGCAGATCCTCTTTACAATCTGTTGTCTTTTAATTATGTATGGTGCTTTATTACATACTTGTTTTCCACTTTTATGCAGGCTTGTATGTCAAACCTTTCTACAGGTGAGAAGAATGATAAAATCTTAGTTTTCAAATCAATTACTATCTAAACAAATAATTTGGGAAAAAAAGTGTTAAAATAATAAACCTCTCCAATGAGTTTGAGGTTGATGTGTACTTGTGAAGGTTACAGTTTTATATGAAATAAAATCAGCTGAAATCAGAATCTATTCACTCCTAATCTATATACAGGCAAGGGTGTCTATGACAGGTTCTCAGAATTGAAAGAAATCAGCCACACTCTTATATTCAACAAAAGAGTAAATCAGATTTGATGGATGTGTGCAATCTTTAGAACCTGTTTTTCACATCTTATAAAACACAAACTAGTACCATCAAGATTGTAAAAATACATTCTATTGCTATCCCTTACAAACCTAACAATTTTGGGTCTATGAGCAAAATCTGGACAATATTAAAATACAGTTCAAGTCTGTATGTTATGATTTCTACAATAAAGATTATGAAAAATGTGTAAGTACTGTGCAAAATCACAAATTATACCCAAATAAAATTAAGATTTTCCACGTGAAAAAACTGTTCAAGACAGAAAGTTAAATTTTGGATTATCGGAATATACAGCTTTACATAAACTAGTTATTTTCATCTTCATGCTTCCCTTTAACTCTGCAGGAACATCATAGAACATAAATGAGGGGGATACATATACTTTTATGGCTTCTAGTCTACTCCCTTTGAGGGTAACGTTAACACCTGTCAGATTATGCTCTATTACATTCTTCCAAATTGACTTTCAATTCAACACATGCTTCGATTTAAAACTCTCGTAGGTAATCCTTAGCATACACGATGTATTTTCCTATCTTAAGATGTATACTCTGGGAGAGTTTATATCTCAGAAATCTTGCATCTTTTTCCCCCCTCAATAATTTGACCTAAAAATGTGGCCCAGTGGGGAAAAGACTGGGTAAGAGATGTTGGGGTCGGAAGTCAAACAGTAATAAAGTCACATATAAAAACATAACCTTGTCATATCCAAAAATATACTCAAAAGGGTAAATCAGTAACACAGGTTATTAATAAAGTTTGAAACAAAATGGAATGTATAACATACTTGCTCAAGTTCTTATTTGAAGCCATTACCTCTTTTTTCTTCACAAAAAAATTAACAGGTTGATTTGACCTAACAAGAAGTTTGTAACTCAGCAGAAGTAATACTTTACCATTTCTTCAACAAATGCCGACTCCAATCACACACATGGCACCTTGCAGAGCTACATGCACAATGTAAAAAAAAAACCCTAACATGTATCCCCCATCAGGACGCTCACAAGGTACTGCAAGAAGTTTTGCATGAATTTCGTATTTTTAATGACACACATGACTAATATGACATCTCAGTGAGAACATATTTCATAAAGCTGAATTTCCACGTACAAATTAAAATATTAAACTGAGCATTTTTAAACTAATATGTTCAATTAAACAACTTTAAATGCTATAATCACAGCTCAGAATGAGTCTCATATTGTTTTTTTCCTACCTGTGACTTTTTAAATTGTGGTAGTACTAAAATGATTTACTATCTTAAATATGGATAAATGAGTAACTTAAAAACAGTAAAATGACTTTTGTACAGAAATATTACATAGTTCCCTGACATCAGTTTGGATAAAAACAAACACAATGAGGGCACGCATTCCAAAGGTAACACTCTTCTTTGGGACAGGCTCACCTGAGATTAGGTGAGAGAACTTCTGTATTGTTCTTAGCATAGTTCACGGCCAGCTAGCTGTTTCTCACTGAAGAGTCGTTTCTATATCCTCTCCACGCATTTGCCTAAACCATCTGCGGCTCCTTCCTCACATTTGTACCTTTCCATGACTCATACACACAGTTGCTGTTAAATAATTACTGTTGCTTGCCAGTGAGGGCTATCAGTTAAGAATATAATTTTAGAAACCAATGGTATAAAAATACAAGCAAACTTGAGAGCTTCTGAATAATATGTGAACTAAAAAGAAAAGGAAACAGAGATTCCTTGGGAACAAGCACACAAGTATGTTTTGATCCCAAGAGGTGAGACTTCAGACCCAAACAGACAAAGCTGACATTCAGGTCTAATTGCATCCCTGGCTTCAAACTTTGGGTAAGTTAATTAAGGAAACCAAGGTCTGTTCAGGTGATTTTGTAACGGGGGGTAAACACCAGAGCAATTTTCTTCATCAGGAGTCAGGTTTAAACAAAGGTTTAAAATGTTTTAAAGTTTAAAATATATATACATTGTTTCACAATCACTTTGTCCAGCACATATCTTCAGAAATCCTAACCAGCTGTTGTAACAGAAATCATTCTCCCAACTCTAGGGAGTTTTTTAATTTTTTTGTGGTACGCGGGCCTCTCACTGCTGTGGCCTCTCCCGTTGCGGAGCACAGGCTCCGGACGCGCAGGATCAGCGGCCATGGCTCACGGGCCCAGCCGTTCCGCGGCATGTGGGATCCTCCCGGACCGGGGCACGAACCCGTGTCCCCTGCATCGGCAGGCGGATGCTCAACCACTGCACCACCAGGGAAGCCCTAGGGAGTTTTTAAAGGATAAATTTAAATGGAAAATCCCTCACAAGGTTGGATGGAAGACTGAATGTCAAGATCTAGCATAGGATTTAGTAATTAATAAAGGGCAGTTCTGTTACCCATCCAGTGGGAAGCTGACTGCCAAGCTTTTGGCCAAGGCTTGCCTCATTTTTTTTTTCCCTCTAAGCTTCACTAGGGCAGAGATTCTCAAAGTGTGGGCCCAAGACTAGGAGCAACAACATCACCTGGGAACTTGTTGGAAATGTAAATTCTCCAGCCCCATTTCAAACCTGCTGAATCAGAAACTCCGCAGATGGACCCCAGAAACGTAAGGCTCCCTGGGGATTCCGATGCACCTTTCAGTTTGAGAGCCACGCCATCTTGGATCTGAAGCTCAGGAATACATAGCCAAGTCCAGTGAAAGGACCTACTTTCCCTTATTCTAGTACAACATTTCCTAATGACAGCTTCTCTTCAAGGAATTCAACAATTTTGAGGAGTGAAGGTAGCAGCTGTTAGTGAATCAGCTCTGGAGAAATTAGGAAAGCAGCGCAAAGTGCAGGCCTGCCCTACAGAGCCATTTCCTTCATCGGGAGTCAGGTTTAAGCAAAGATTTTAAATATTTTAAAGTATAAAAAAAACTATGCTGTTTCAAAATCATTTTTTCTGGCACATTAGCTCAGAAATCCTAACCAGCTAACTAAATCCTAACAGAAAATATTCTCCCTACTCTAGGGAGTTTCAAAAAGATAAATTTAAATGGGAAAACCCCTCTAATTTTTCAGGTGCATTTATAAAAGTGGAATTATTAGATTCTCCCCCTCCATTCTTTAAGAACGGGTTTTATTCTTTTCTGACACTGATCCCTCATCGTTTATGGCCACTCTTCATAACAGATGTCAATATACCACTTCTTTCTTTTTTAAGGCTCTTATTTAATCCTCCTCATTTGAGAGAACACCATTCTTCAAAGGAAATGAAAGCATCCAAGACCACCTTAATTCTTCAGCATATAAATCACGCATAATCATTATTCTCTCTCCCACTGCCACCCATACATCTAAGGCTGGTGTCAACATATCTAATATTTTGCAGCCACCTTGGAATTTTATATTACCTCATTTTAGATGCTAGACAGATTAGAGAAGGGCTTGAAAGACCACCCCTTCAAAAAATAACTACTGTTGTGTACACACACACACACTCACTCAGTACTCTGCTATAGGATCAATCCTGAGAAAAGAAACCTAAATAAATAGGCACATTTTAAAATTTTATTCAGATAATTTTTAGTCTAACTGGAAATAACTCAGATATTCGATTTTCCATGAGGCAGCTGAACCCTCTGGAATATTACCAACCCATACTGTGTTACTCATTTAAACTAAATTCTAAAATGTTCTCATTTCCTACAATGTTAAAAGCTCTCATTATTTTATATTTAATTTTTTAATTGTATTAACACCAAAAAACTCTTTTGCAAAAAATGTGCTTATTACTGTGATACAATGTTGACAATTTGTATTTTTTACAATGACCTATTTAAAGGGCACAAGTAGGTATAGGTATAACGGAGGAAACTGCCATATTCCCGATAAAAATGGGAGCGAGAACATTGTTTTCACTTGAAATAGAGAAAAGTAAACCATAGGAAATTTGCCCTCATTATAAAACAAAACAAGGCCAATATTCCAGTTACCATATAAAAATCTATATACTGGGGCTTCCCTGGTGGTGCAGTGGTTGAGAGTCCACCTGCCGATGCAGGGGACACAGGTTCGTGCCCTGGTCCAGGAAGATCCCACATGCCGCGGAGCGGCTGGGCCCGTGAGCCATGGCTGCTGAGCCTGCGTGTCCAGAGCCTGTGCTCTGCAATGGGAGAGGCCACAACAGTGAGAGG
>NW_006787143.1:613794-619846 GCF_000442215.2 Lipotes vexillifer
GCTGAGCCTGCGTGTCTGGAGCCTGTGCTCCACAGCAGGAGAGGCCACAGCAACAGTGAGAGGCTCGCGGACCCAAAAAAAAAAAAAAGAAAAAAAAAGAAAATCTATACACTGTATTTAAAGATCTGTATCTTCAGAAACAAAATCATTTAAATAGCAACATACTCCAGTCATGGTATTAACCTGAGCAGCCTCTAACGCTTATAAGACATTATTCTAGAATTACAGTTGTATTTTTTGCTCAACAAGACATACTCGTGACATTTTTCAGATTTACAAATAAGTAAAATTGAAAAGAAAAGAAAGGTATACTTCCAGAACAGCTGGAGTTTTTAGCCTTGCCCTCATACGTACACTCTGTTTTCTAATCCCCAGTAATTTGGGATTCGCATTATTTCCCTCAATGTGGGCAGACACCTTCTACTGGGATCCCTCCTCAAGGATACCTTTGAGGCTCTAATTTTCCATTCTGTTCTGTTTGGAAGCTTTCAAGTACTGTTATCCTCCCCACCAGATTCATCCCATTACGTAAGGTGGAAGGAACCCTACAAGGCAGAAATGAAAAAAAAGAAATAGTAGAAAACTGCAACTTTAAGAAAACAGCTGCAGAGCAAGCTACTTTGAGTTGTCCTCATCAATGTTCTGGTCATGAGCAAAGTGTGACTGATTCAGAAATATCCACTATTTGGAAAAAAATACTACAGGATTAAGTTCTAGTAGCTATCGTTGAGGTTAGATGGGACAAACATTCATTTTCTCCATTGTTTTCCTATTATACTCAACATTGCTCAGATTATTTCAACTCTATTCAGAGTTGAAAGCTATTTTCTAAGAACTACAGCAAAAAAAAAAAAAAAAAAAAGAAAGGCAAATTCAACTATTTTTATTTGCTTTTTCAAAACCCATTTTAATAAACTGACACTGAAATGGGTAATTTGGGGAGGACAACAAGTCAAGGCTTTGGATGGCTTATGCTAGAGCTAGCTCCATCTCAACCTGAGCAATGGGACTCAGTGGTTTAGCTACTCCAGGTATCCTAGCAACTGTAAGATACAAGATGACAGCCTTTAGTAGACCACATACCTATAAGTTTCCAGCAATAAATAAAATTTTTTTCTGAACATAAAGATTTTTCAGTATCATTGCATTCTAGAATTCACATTAGCTAAAAGGAAAATGAAAGCTATCTCTGGGTTCCATGGTGATCAGGTGGGAAGTGTTGTTCTTCAAAGCATAATGCTGACAAAAATGACATTCAAAGTTTTGATTTTATAAAAATTTTATCGGGCATGGTTTCATGTTTAGAAACTCTTACACAGCTAAGTTTTCATGGTGGCTTAGGAGACAGTATGCTTTACAGAAGAATGTTAATTATTTATCTCCATCTTTATGGGGACTTCATTTTTTTAAAAGTAGACACTGAAAAAGCATACTTTTGTGAAGAGTTTTTTAAAGTACTGATTTTGGTTATTGCACGTGGTATAAATCTGAAGGAATAAAACCTCTGAAATTAAAAATCAAAGTTTGATGCATATAACACTAATGGACTTAACCCCACCCTCTAATTGATTCATTCATTTCTAGTGAAATTAACACCACCTTCGAGATCAAGTCTGTCCCAGATTGAGCCTTAGAACATTTGGACATTAATTCATTATGCTCGTTAACTTTCATCCAAAGAAAACGATAATCAAAAGCAGTATTCAAGGTGAAAACTACTAAAGATACCCATACTTTAAAAAACATTAAACAACAGGAAAAAAATTTTTCTGTACAACTTCTAAAATCACACACGAAGGGGATTAATTTGTACTGGTACCACAAAGACGAAATGTGCCAATTGCAATTATGGGAAACATGCCATTAAGTATTAATTTTGTAGGAAAAGACTGAAAGTTCAGCACAAAGACGTTTTACATTTTCGATGCTATGTTTTATGAATAAAAATGGCTTTATAGTGAATTTTTTCCTACAGAATTGTGAAGATGTTTAAATTATTTCTCCAGAGCCATCGCAGAAAACCTGATTTTGGAAATGCTTCTACATCTTTAAAACTTTCTTAAGCCTTAAATTTTTATTCAGCTATATTTTTATCTGTGATTTAAGTACTACTACTAACTTAACAGAAGCTGCTATTTTAATTATGTTAATTATATTAAATTGTTTTAACTGTGTAATTGTATAAGTCCTAATGTTCTGATGGAGAAAAGGAAGTCCATATCTTATCCTTTAACTCTCTGAATGCATTTGCGTGGGGGTAGGGGAGAGGGAGCTACTTAGCCACAGTGGGAAGGGATGCCTCTTTTAAGAAAAATATGTATTTTGTAAGTGGCGGTAAAATATGTATTGTTAAATGCGACAAATCTCTTTACACACTGAAACCACCAGAAACCCAACACTGCAGACAATGAGAACTTTCAAGTTTTCAACTTATCCTGAACAAAACAAGTTGTTCCTCATGGAGAACTTGATTGCCAGTTCTTAAGATGATCATTCTTCCTTTGATTATGCTAAGTTTATTTTCCTCCCTTTCTTCTTAGCCTTGAATGTGAGAATACTGAGTTGCCTTAAAAATATAAATAAATAACAGTAAAGAGGCACCAGAGAAATGACGAGAGGGAAAGACAGAGGATTGCCAGTGTGTGAAGGAGAGCAAGATTAAAACAAACCTCTCTCTCTCTAAAAGAACACACAGGGCTTCCCTGGTGGCGCAGTGCTTGAGAGTCCGCCTGCCGATGCAGGGGACGCGGGTTCGTGCCCCGGTCCGGGAAGATCCCATGTGCCGCGGAGCGGCTGGGCCCGTGAGCCATGGCCGCTGAGCCTGTGCATCCGAAGCCTGTTCTCCGCAACGGGAGAGACCACAGCGGTGAGAGGCCCACGTACCGCAAAAAAAAAAAAAAAAAAAAAAAAACCACACACAGAGAAATAAGGATTTGGCTAGCACCGTTACATCAGATTCAAGTAGGGAGTGCATGCGAGAAGTCACCACAAAGGCTTGAGATAAAACATTTCTAAAAGCAAAATGGACAAAAGGAGAGTTAATCAATGGGAAGTTTGAGTTTGCTGAGTTACACATCCAATAGCTAGGAGTTTTCTTAAAACTAGCCTCCTGGAAATAAGAGAATACTTTTTAACTATTTCAATAAAATATCTGCTGTCATAGAAAAAGTACAATTGACACGATGGTACACTGTGTGCCTTATTATCACAGCTGACCTTCCCATGGAAAGTTTTGCAGCTATAAGACCATAGATTTGGTACACTGTAAAGCAGTAAAATTGCAAGTCACCATTATTATAACACCCCAAAGCACCCAGTTCACCAAAGTGTAATAATTCAAACAAGGCTGGACCTACAAAGTTATAACAACTCCTTCCTTACAATTAAAGACTAAGTGGAGCCTAGCAGAAAAAAAGTAACTCCACATCTGGCAAAAATTAACTCCAAAATCAACATTTTGTTTTCTATGGAGCACCTAATGATAGGTACCATATAACTTTACGGTTCAAACATCTTCCCTTAAATTAGGATCTACAAATAACTACCAGAGAGGATACTCTAGAACCATCTCACACAGACTCTTCTCGGTTGGCTGGGTCTTGAAACTTAGTTCTTTGCCACTGATGTTCTGTCTGCACAGTGTGCCCTTCCCTCTGCCTCTTTGGGGATAAGTTCCTATTTGACTCAAAATCTGATTCAACTACAGCCTTCTATGAAAAGCCTCCTCTTACTTAGCTCTAAGTTAGTTCGTAGGATCTTATTGTCTTCATAGCCCTTTGTCTATCACTCTTCTATCGCGCTTACTCTTACTTTATTTACCTGCCTCTTACACTACAAGCTCCTGGACGATGTTATCATGGTCATCTTGGTAGCCCCAATAAGATGCAGCACAGTACTCAAGAGAGTTTGGTTGAATAAACCAAACTAGAAGTGGAGTGTTGGGTGTTAGCCTTAGAAAAGTTAAAGGAACAAATGGTGGTCTTCTAATATGTCATGGGTTATCTCATGAAAGAAGAAATAGTCATTCACTAGTATTCTAGGTAGCAAAAATTAAAAGGAAGCAGAGATCAGATGAAAGTATCTAAATGAGCAGAGCAGCCCAACTAGGGGACGGTCTTTCCACACACACAGCAGTGAGCTTGTCACTGGAGGGAAGAGAGCAGGGCCCCTTCACGAACTTATTGGGAACCAAATTCATCAACTTACAAAGCTAAATGTTATATGAACAAGTAAAGCTCCCTTTTGGAAATAATAAATGCATATATATACACGTATATATCAAAAGAAAATGCAAACAGTTAAAATTATTGGACCCTTTACGTCAATGAAACCAAATTTAGTTATTAATAGGTGTTAAAAGAAACAGACCAACCTCTAACATGTTTCTAGATTTTAAAAAGATGAGGCATCTTATAAAAGTGCATTTTTAAATCTTTGTTTACTATCTTACAAATATATAAAAGGAAAAGCTTACATTCTTATACAGTCTTACTATTTATGAAAATTTACTGGATAACTTCATTGTTATTACTAGAATGTATGTTACATTATAATAATTCATGTGAAAGTATGCCATCTCAGGGGGTCCAATCATACACCACTGGACGTTAATTAAACACCTTATGCTATTGAGGATGAAACATCTAACTGGGCACCGAAAGTGTGATTTAAAAGCAGGGAGGGATGCTGTTGCTGTAGAAGCCTTTGATTTCAAAGGGAAAATTTACTTCTTTACATATTTAGTTTTATATAGCGTGTAAAAATGTACTTTTATAACATTCTTGTGATCAACAAAGTATATGGCCATTGTAGAAAATCTCTAAAGTGAAAACCATAGGAAAAATATCCATAATCACATATCCCAGAAATAACTGGTGTTAGCACTGTATTTTCTTCACGTGTCTGCACACAAACACACTCGCTTCACACATACACCCGTACACACATACCATATTTTTGCTCTGATGTAATTTAAAGGTATTTTAGAAATACATATTATCATCATTCCATCTATTATATATGGTTCTTAAGTTACATGTAAAATAGAATTTATATATATTTCTGATTAACATGCTTCATAATTTCAGAGACACAAAATTCTACTTTTTGAGATGCAAAATAATCTGATTTTAAAAATAAAATACCATCCACTCTATTTCCCTTGATAAATGCCATAGCATCTATATACTTACTTACCCATACAAACCCAAGACTGCCTTTAATTTGTTAATAGAAGAAAACCATAAAAAACTGTACATGAAGCTAAAAGCTTCATTCATGTTCAAAGCTAACAGCAGAATACATTAAGAAACACATGTATTTATTTTACCTCATTCTCAGATATGTTTTGATAATTATTAAAATACATTTTTAATTAGTGAGTGGGTAAATGGAGTATTTTGTTCCAAAATTAGAATAATATATCTCCCTTTTCCAATCATCATACTGTTTTCCCCACACAAGTATGTTGAAAGGGAAAGAAGAGGGAATGAAGGGGCAAAAATATGCTGTTTCATACATGCATTATGCCACTTTTTGTATCAAAGTACATTTGTGGGTATGCATATCTCCCTTCATAGGAGTGTAAGTTTGTCTGGAGCGGAGGACAGGATAGGGTGAAGCTCCCTCATTTGCACAAAGTGCGTTACTTAAAGACAAATATATACCGAACTCCAAAGAGCTTATTTTAGTATTGCATACCATTCTCCAAGAGCTTTCCTGTGATTGCCTTATTTGACACATACAAGAATCCTACAGGATACCATTTCAAAAATAAAATCACCCCTGGAGAGGTGAAGTGACTTGTCCCAGGTCTAATGTGTAAGGTAAGTGGTGACGCCAGGACTTAAATCCAGGTGTTCTAGCTCTAAACTTAGTGCTTTTTCAACCACATCACACTTCTGCAATCAACAGGGTACTCAGAATCAGGACTAAAAACAATTACTCATCAATTCATGAAATGCAGGTGTCTTTCTCAGCCCACACTGACACAGTAAAAGTGATTTGATCACTTTTGGTTTAATAAACACTCTTGCTGCTGAACCATGGGATG
>NW_006787143.1:619856-621018 GCF_000442215.2 Lipotes vexillifer
GGTGGGAGAAATTTCCTCTCTTTGCATTTTAAGCTTTTGCTCTTATTTTGCTTTTCCCAGTTCCAGTTTATTAATTCTCAAAATGCCTCTCCATTGTGGAAATGTATTTCTCTTAATGAATTGTTTTGATCACATAATGAGGATAATAACTAATAAATATATACATCCTGCTCAAAATTTTTGAAGATTTCTTCATATTTCTCCTCATACTTTAGTAATGGCCAGATAGATGTAATATTCCCTTCACTTAAATATATGTTGTCCAGGACCACTGTAACATAACTCCTTTATAGGGTTCAAACCTCTCTCATCAGCACATATTTGCCTGATTATTTAAAGTTTAGAAATTATTTCAATTTCCAATTATTATTTTAATCTTACACTTAACACTCCCTCTCTCTGTCCAAACACCAGTAAAAATCAGTAAACCTCTGTGCTGGGCACTGGCTATACAGCACAAAACTGGTGTATTTGCTCGTGAAGACAATAGACCAGTTGAGGACACAGGTAAAGCAAATGCAAATAAATAGGTAAAGAGTAAGAGGTACTATGAAGGAAAATAATAAGTTATGAGTCCAGATATCCTTGATTCCATTTGAAAGACCAAGAAAGGCAGAAGTCTTTCCTGAGGAGATAATACTTCATATGAGAACGGAAAGGATGTCATCACCACGTGAAGAACTGGGATGGGGCTGGAGCAGGTGGAACATTCCTGATGTGGGAGTTTGTTAGGTTGGAAGAAGGGAAAGGCAACTCCTGGGGTTGGGGCAGGGGAGCAGGGGGAGAGTGCTGGCAATGAATTTGGAGGGAGAGCAGGGCCAGGGGCCCTCAGAGCTGTGGGCCACGTTAAAGACGTTGGATTTTATTCCAGGTAAATATAAGACACTGAAAGGGTTTAAGCACAGAGAGGACATGAGCAATGTACACCTTTTGTTAAATTAACCCAGTGCCAATACTGGTCCAGGAAACAGAATCTTTATTAAGAGCTCTAGCTCTGCTGTTAAAGCAGCCAAGTAACATGGGGCTTCTCTGTAATGTTTTTTGGCCTTTCCCTCAACTGTGGGAGAAAAAAGGAGGGATAACTCTAATCCTCCCAAGCTATAACATTCAAAGATGCCAGTGAATGTTAAGTGCTTTTTTTTTTTTTTTTTTTTTTTTTTTT
>NW_006787143.1:621172-634126 GCF_000442215.2 Lipotes vexillifer
GCATCGGCAGGCGGACTCTCAACCACTGCGCCACCAGGGAGGCCCGTTAAGTGCTTTTTTAAAGCTGACATAAAACATTGTATTAGCTTCAGGTGTACAACATAATGATTTGATATTTGTATACACTGCAAAATGATCACTACAATACATCTAGTTAGCATCTGTCACCATACAAAGGTACAATCTTTTTTCCTGTGATGAGAACTTTAAAGATTAACTCTCTTAGCAACTTTCAAATATGCAATACAACAGCACAGATTCTAATCACCATGCTGTACATAACATCCCCATGACTTACTTTATACCTCGAAGTTCATTACTATTGATCCTCTTCACCCATTTCACGCAGCCCCCGCAAACCCCCTCCACACTCTGGCAACCACCAATCTGTTCTCTGTATCTATTAGTTTTGCTTTGTTTTCTTTGTTCTTTTTTTTTTTTTAGATTCCACATTTAAGTGAGATCATACTTATCTGACTTAATCTGACTTATTTCACTTAGCATAATGCCCTCAAGGTCCATCCATGTTGTCACAAATGGCAATATTTTCATTCTTTTTTTTTTAACAGCTGAGTAGTATTCTATTGCAGGTAAGTATAAGAGTGTGTGTGTGCGTGCGTGTGTGTGTGTGTATCCACATCTTCTTTATCCATTCATCCATTGATGGATACTTAGATTGTCTCCATCTCTTGGCTATAGTAAATAATGCTGCAAAGAACATAAGAGTGCATATATCTTTTCAAATTAGTGTTTGTTTTCTTCAGATAAATACCCATAAGTGGAATTTCGGTCTCAAAGGATAGTTCCATTTTTTAATTTTTTGAAGACCCTCCATATTGTTTTCCATAGCAGCTACATGAATTTACATTCCCATTACCAGTGCACAAGGGTTACCTTTTCTCCACATCCTCACCAATACTTGTTACTTCTTGCCTTTTCAGTAATTAATAGCCACTTTAATAGATGTGAGGTGATATCTCATTGTAGTTTGATCTGTATGTCCCTGATGATTAGTGATGTTGACCATCTTTTCATGTACCTGTTGGCCATGTAGTATACGTTTCCTTTGGAAAAATGTCTATTCAGATCCTCTGCCTATATTTCAGTTGGATTATCCTCTGTTATTGAGTTGTACAAGTTTTTTATATATTTTGGATATTATCTCCTTATCTTATATATGATTTGCAGATGTCTTCTCCCACTCATTCAAATCATTGATGGTTTCCTTTACTGTGCAGAGGCTTTTTAGTTTGATGTAGTCCCACTTGTTTATTTTTGCTTTCGTTGACCTTGCCTCAAGTGTTTTTAATGCTGAGTACTTGGAATCTTTAAGATTTACCTATAACATGGTGTCCATTTATGTAGCTATAAAATTCCTCATGATCAAACCATAATAGGGCATGCAATTTGCATTCACCATTTTTCACGATAAATGAAAGCACTGTCAGGTAACAAGCTAGAGTTTGAGGGTATTTTCAGTGCTATAAATCTTCTTCTGTAAGTTTAACTGTCTGCTTAGAACAATGCTTTTTCTTTTACTACAGTAATAATGCTAACTTACATCTGTACAGCTCCTTGGCTTCTGCATAGCATATTAGTTCTTTAGTGATAGGGACCAGGGACCAAGTGTTTCTTGTCCACTTTCTCTTGACAGTGCCCAGTTTACTCTGATATATAAGCAAGAGCTGTTTACTGAAAGACAACTATTAAATTGGGAGATTGGGAATGACATATACACACTACTATATTTAAAATAGATAACCAACAAGGACCTACTGTATAGCACAGGGAACTCTACTCAATACTCTGTAATGGCCTATATGGGAAAAGAATCTTAAAAAGAGTGGATATATGTAAATGTATAACTGACTCACTTTGCTGTACAGGAGAAACTAATAGAACACTGTAAATCAACTACACTCCAATAAAAATTAATTTAAAAAAAAAGGAAATTCTGACACATGCTACAAGATGGATGAAACTTGCAGACATTATGCCAAGAGAAATAAGCCAGTCACAAAAGAGCGAATACTGTATAATTCCACTTATGTGAGGTACTTAGAATAGGCAATTTCATAGAGACAGAAAGTAGAGTGGTGGCTGCCAGGGCCAGGAAGAGAGGGGATGGGGAGTTATTGTTTAATGGGTATAATGTTTCAGTTTGGAAAGATGAGAAGTGTTCTGGAGATGAATGGTCATAATGGCTGCACAACAATGTGACTGTACTTAATGCCACTGACACGTTTACTTAAGAAATAGTTAAAATGGGATAAATTTCATTGTGTATTATTTCACCACAATAAACATAGCTGCTCTCATAAAAAAAAAAAGACAACTAGTAACTATTAGTTGGAGATGTTATTAAAAAGAAAATGTACTACATTTAAAAAAAAAAAACTCTTCTAGAATATAGTTCTGCTTGTGTCACAGCCATGTCTTAGACCTTGAGTAGTTCCTCACTGCTCAAGCCCAGGGCACTCTCCACAACCTAGAATCCACTTATTCTCACGTATCACTCTCATCCCATCTCCCTCACCAGTCTTCTCTTATCTCTACTGTACCTCCCCACACACAGCTGTTCCCTAGTATGGCATGAAAGCTTTTGTTCTAGCTGTTCTTTTAGTGTGGCATGTCCACTCTTCCCTATGAAATTCAACTTTCAACATGAATACAGTATACACTGGCAAGGTGAGTGCCATGAGATGATTCAATACTCCCTCACTTTCTGTATTAGAATGGCTATTTCATTCTTGCCCATTCAGAAAAATCAACTACCAATGATTGATTCTAAATGTCAAAGAAAGCATGGACACTGAAACCTCCTGTATGGATACTTTAAAAAATCACCCAGATAGTCCAGAATAGAATTACTAATTTTTAAGATCATTAAAATCATAATGGGACAGTCCACTTGCGGCTCTCCAAGTAGCATCTACATATACTCAGGAGTCCACGGAACCAGCGACAAATCCTATTCAATACAATTTATTTATATTGTAGGAAAAAACTCTGAAAGCTTCTTTCACAAAATCCATACATCCCTGTTGATTGGAATAGTCCGTCTCAAATAGGAAGGTCCTACTAGTACAAAGTAGAGACTACCAAATGAGTGACTACAATGAGAAGGCTTTTGTCTGAAAGGCAGTTCATCCTTTAGCTGCCAAATACGTACAAAAATAAGCCAAGTAAAATCAGTAGATTTGGTTTAGGACCAGAGAAAATTCTGTTTGCCTCTAAGTGTAATCAAACTCTGTTCTTACATATCTTTGGTACGTTACAATTCTTCTACTTTTTCCTCTATTCTAGACTGGATTTTAATACCTCTGCTACGTAATACTTAAAGGAGAACAGGTTCATTTCTGAACACAAGTTATAAAAACAATAAAATATCTTTACAGTACCTCCTAATTAAGACACGTAGATTGAGTTTGTGCAAGTTTTTGTATAAATGTGACAGTTAAAGAATGCTATCCTCATTTTTAGATGCAGTAATAAGAAGTTGTACTTACTTTCCAATTACTTGCAATGGCCACCCAGGTTACCCCTCAAATGCTTTTGACCTCAGTAACGTAGCTCGAAGAGTAAAATTACATTTCACTTTGAAGTGCAGCTTCCTACTCCTAGTTTTACTATTCATGGCAAAGCTCAAGTAAAATTTTTAAATTACATAGCATCTAAGAAAACAAAGCCATTGGGCTAAATTTAGGAAATGAAGGAGAGTCTAGACAACAAAATTTGGTTACCGGGATGGCTAAAGCCTATTATTTATTCAATTAATAACAACACGGAAAATATAAGCATTCAATGGACTCATTTAGATAACAAAAGTAGTTGCCATTTTAAAAGTGTAATAGGTAAATCCCAGCAAAGATAGCTAGAATTCTGTATTCTAACCTCCATTTACTCACCAAATCCAAACTAGGAAATATTATTTCACAAGTAAAACAGAGACCTAATTGCAGAGCAGCTGTCCCAGGGAAGTGCTCTCTCCTCCCTTCTCTCTAGCTACAGAGGCATCCGTGGTCTCCTGTGCCCTGGAGACTGAGAAAGGAAGTCATTCTCAGCTGGACAACAGCCATCATGGGAACAGTAGCCTCATTGATCACTTCAAAGACACAGCAGTGGGGAAATTAACCCCTCCCTTTGAAGGAAATAAACTTGGTCTACATGGTCTTGAAATGTTCATTAGTCTAAATCCTCAGGTAACAATTGCAGAGTTCGAACCCTAGTTTTTTTTAAATAGTTTCTTAGAAAATTCAGATGCTAGATAATTTTAGGGCACTTTCAGCATCAGACCTATTAAAAAGGCAGTATTTAAACAACTCTAACAACCCAGTGCTGAAAGCTGCTGCTCTTCAGACTGAATCTAGAAGGGTTTTGGAGGGAGACCCAGAAAATCCAGATTATCCTCCGATCCTTCTCACATTTCATTTATCCGCTAACACCTTACTGACTGCCTATCACTTTCACTGAGTTTCAGGAAAGGAAAATGTGAATGGAACAAAAGTGCAACTTCCTATCCCCTCAAGACCCAGCCCCACCAAAACAAACAAAGAAGAAAACCAACTTAGCAGAGAGACAAGCACCAGATTTCAGTTCTGAAGACCCAAACTGGAATCCCAGTCACACCCATAATTTGAAAAAAGCTGGTCAATGTGGCTGGACCTCAGTCTCCTCATCTTAAAATTGAGATACTACTTAACTTTACAAAATGATGAAATAGGAATATAAAGTTTCTAGCACATGATAGCCATCCAATAAATGTTGGTTGACTATGAACTTGTAGAAAATACCATTGACCCTTGAACAACATGGGTTTGAACTGTGTGGGTCCACATACATGTGGATATTTTTCAACAGTAAACTCTACAGTACTACATTAGTTGTGTCCATGGATGCTGAGGAACTGTGGATAACAGAGGGCTGACTATAAGTTATAACAGGATTAACCCCACACTGTTCAAGGCTCAGATGTATTTAATAATAGGCATTTTCTGTTCTTAACATTCCTTACCTTCCGGCCATAATATACAACCCATATCTCATTACCTTTCCTGATTCACTAATAAATGTCTCTAATAAACAAAAAGACGTACATGTTGACAGTTTCGGGACAAGATCAGTCAGGATTTTATCTCCTAGGTGATAGCCAAGCTTCAATATAAGAGTTACATGATTCTGTGCATCATACTATCAATAAGACCTGAGAAGGAAAGGCAGCCATGTCTTGGAGAAGTCAGGGAAGGATTTATGCAAAAGAAGGAAGTCACAGGCCCTCCTAACAAAAGGCTGAAACAGATGTTCTGTGTGGAAGCCAACTTGTGGGTCTAGATTTTGAAGCTCTATATTCCGTGATAAAAATTTTTAATTTGACCCCGCAGGCAACAGAGAACCAACAGCGTTGGGGCAAATGAGTAGCTAATACTAGCCTCAGAGTTAACTGGATCATAATGTGCTGAAGATATTGAATAGAAGGGAGGAAGGAATGTCAAAGACTAATATTTATGAATTGGAATTAAAGAATAATAAAAAGAAATCAGGAGGTAAAGGTATTTTTGGAGACAAAGCAGAGAAGTGATATTTCTAAATGGAAACATCTTCTTGGCTAGCCAGAGGCACAGAAGAGGCACTTATGTGAAAGGAGATGCTGGCATGACTCTAATCAGGAGAGACAAAAGTGACGTTTTGAGACACAAACAATTCCCTGGATTACAGTATAAAAAATGGCTCTCAGCTCTAGCTGTGCATCAGAATCACTTATGGAGCTTTTAAAATGTGTCCCTGCTTGGGGCCTCATCTCAGAGGCTCTGATTATAGCCAGGGTTGAGAATCACCAGAGCAAGAGAAAGAACTGAGGTCAAAAACTGAGCCTCAGGGAACTCCCAAGGCAAAGGTCAGAAAAGCAGGTTGAAAAGGAAGCAAATTTTACAGAAGTAGAAGGAAAGCCAGGAAAATATGGCAGAATCCAAGGGATGAGGAAATTTCCAGAGAGAATAGGTGGCAAAAACAGTAGCAACTGCTTTATAAGAGGTCAAGAGTGATGCATCTAAAGCAATGCCTAGCTCCTGGGAGGCATATGCAGATATGCAGAGAATGAATGAAGCTGAGAAAATGGTCTCCTCCGTCTGGGGTTCAGACGCTCTTACAGCTTAGGAATTCTACACTGGACCAGCAACATTATGGGGCAGACAGTCTTCAAGGGGTTGAACTGGATTGAATAACTAAACTTGGGGTTTCAACTTCCCACTTCCTAGACTCTATTTTGAACATAATCAAAAACTGGCCTTCAGGCAAAGAAAAAAATGTAACAGCTTTCAAAGCAGAAAAAAGATTCAATCATTCATTCATTCATTCAGCCTACCAGCCAGCCAGCCAGCCAGTCAGATATTTATATACATCCATTCTTCAACAGCCATTTACTCCAGGGAATGAAGATAGCACTTCAAAACTTAATCTTCAAGCCACATGATTTGCATTAATTTGCATATAATTTAAATCTATTCCAAAACTGTAGCAAAGTCCATTTAACATGCATTTTTTTGAATTACTTGGAATTCCTTTTGACAGATTTTCAAGCAAAAGCATATTTTTATTGTGATCAGATTATTTCTTGCCTAATATCTAAGTTCTTCCACATGTCTCAACTTCACTAGAATTTAGTTTTGTTATCCTAAAAATGTCAGACTAATGGGTACTTTTAAAATTATCACATTAATGTTCTTAATGCAAATTTTAGCTTTGAAGTCATTCATTAACAAAAGAGAAGGCCAGATCTCTTTAACTAAGCATGAACTATCTTCCTGCTTCTATTAACTATCACTGCCATTTCTACAAAAGTTTTAAAGGAAACCGATTAAATTAATATTTCCATGAAATACATGAAGAGATCCTTACCTCTGTCATCGCTTTTTTCTCCATTATAAAAAGTTCCCTAAATATTGTAATTTCACACATTTCTATCACTATACTGATTTGCAAAAACCTGTAAACCTGTAAATGGGCATGATGTTGCCAATGCTGGATTACTAACATTAGTTCCATACACAGTATTTCAACAACTGTGACTATGGATCATTGCTTTGTTCAGATTTTACACAAGTAATGAGTGTTATTTTTTCCAGTTTTTTTTTTTTTTTTTTTTTTTTACATGAGATCAATCACTCGAAAACTCAATGAGCCTCACATTATAAGACAACAACTGAAAGGTATGGGAATAGAACTTTCAAGAAAAGGCAAAATGAAAGACATCTTAATTTTTATACCAACACATTTTCTCACATTATATGTGGAAACGGGTTGAGGAATAAAGAAAAATCTTTATTCCAAGGGAAAGACAATACTATGTATCAATATTGTAACATTTTAAAAAAAATAGTACAGCCATAACAGGTAACCCTTTAAGTAAATTAGGTAGTCCCTAGGTATGTAAAAATAAGACGTCAATTTTTGCCCTTAGGAGCTCACTGGCCAATGAATGGAATGGAATTACTCCAATTTGAGAGCTTATAATCTCTACCTCTGCCAGCTGCTGGAGAAGAGCGGCTGCAGCTGGACCTACACTAAATCTAAAGTTCACATGGAATATTAAGTCCCAACGAAGACCTATACCTCTACTCCATTATAAAAGCCAAAGCCGGTAACACTAGTGAGGGAGGTATGACTACTGCTAGTAACCTGAGCCTCAAGGCCGAATAGTTATCAGGAGAAAGAAGCGTCAGCTCTTTTTGCTCCCAACCTCTACAATATCCTTCAGAGCTACAGTCAAACTATAAATATAATTTCAGAGGTTCCCCTTTCCTCCACCTTATCCCCCAAATTAAACTTATTTGACTTATCCTATCTGAAATTGCTCACGGGCCCAGCCGCTCCGTGGCACGCGGGAACCACCAGGACCGGGGCACGAATCTGTATCCCCTGCTTCGGCAGGCGGACTCTCACCACTGCGCCACCAGGGAAGCCCAGAAATTGCTTTCTAAAATGGCTATGAAACAAAGTGGAGTCACTTTGGGCACTTCCGTACAACAGGAGGGAGTCTAAAGGGGAAGCTGACCCTATAGCTTGACTGTGCAGCCAATCCCACGCTAAGATACACAAGATACTGTGAAAGAAGTGATTCAACAACACAAGTGGAAAACCACATAGAGCAGGAGTTATGAATGCACGCAAATGGTAGCTACCAACTTCCACATCCCTGAGAGCTGCATTCCTGTATCCTAACCTGGCTGAGGAGGAGGTGGAGTCAAGGCCTTCTTCAAATGTATGATTGAAGGGCTTCCCTGGTGGCGCAGTGGCTGAGAGTCCGCCTGCCGATGCAGGGGACGCGGGTTCGTGCCCCGTTTCGGGAAGATCCCACATGCCGCGGAGCGGCTGGGCCCATGAGCCATGGCCGCTGAGCCTGCGCGTCCGGAGCCTGTGCTCCGCAACGGGAGAGGCCCGCATACCGCAAAAAAAAAAAAAGTAATATTCCTGTCAGCTTCAGCGGGTTACTGTCAGGAAACTATATGGGAGTATGGAATTTAGGCTTTTGTCTACACTTGATACTTGACTCACACGTGGTTGCCACTTCGACTTCAGATTCTCAGATGAGAATAAAATTTTCTCTGCCTGGCTCTCACCAGAAATTCTGCTGCCACCCACCTAACAAAAGAGCTGGCAAAGTTGCAACCTAATCACATTAATGACTGACAAGGCTTCTACATAAAAAGTCAACTGTGCCAAAACCATACCTTTAAGGCATAAATATGTTTGATCCCAAATACTGCAAGCACGGCTCCTATTTGCCTCAGTCCAGCAGACTGTCCACAGAATTGTTCCAAGGTATGCCAAATTTGCCTCTCTCCTTCCACCATGTACCCCCAGAGGGCCACACTTTCTCCTCCTCGATATGCTGAATTGTCCCTGGGAGCAGTCTATAGTTAATCAGCTACTCAGTGGCCCAAACTCCTTCAGATAATGAGTAAGAAAGCTGAGGAGCAAACCAAGTGCTTTCAAGCTTAAGAGACTGACCATACAAACAGATAATGGCGGGTCATACGTAGCAACACAACTCTGACCCACAAACTCTGCCGTTACCACCCCCAGTCAGGACTTAGACAGTGGCTCCCAGCTTCCCTATTTTTTTTTGCCTCTGCTTCCAACTCAGGACCAACCAGAGGAAGCCAAATATGCTTCCAAATCCATCAAATTAGATGTCTCACTTCTATTTAGCCTGTCTCCAGCTTCACCATGCCAACAAGCCCCAGTCAGAGCATATCTAAAACTTCCTTCCGTCGTAAGGCTTTCCCACTCCCCTGCCCAACCTGGAGTCTCTGCCAAACAAAAGTCACGGTGGGGGATCCCTTGCTGTGGCAAAATTCCCAAATAAACAGCCTCTGCTCATTCTCATCTGGGTGGTCTTCATGGACTTCCACACGCTCAAAAGCTGAATGCTGGAATGTTCATTACCCTCAGTGTTAAAAGTCTTAGACTTGGAAACTAAAAAAATAAATACAGTGTTTACATAACTTCAAAAGCAAATGGGAAGTGAGAACTAGAAAGAGTAGCCGTTGGCATGTCTAGATTCTAGACCAGTCATTACCATTAACTTAGATTCTTAGGAAAAGCTGACCCCTCTCTGGCCTCATTTTCATCGTTCGTAAAATGAAGTGGGAAGAAGGCTGAATGAGGATTTGCCTTCTTGTGGCTCTGATTTTCTGGATGTGCCAGTCTGGAAGCCTATGACGCACTCAAATAAGGACGATTCAAGATGAGTTGAATATAGGGGGGTATGTACATAGGTGTGGGCAGGTATAGGAAAACCACGAGATGGCAGGCAGTACTCCTGGGTTTGTAATGGCTGTTAGCATGCCTGAGCTTGAAGCAGCAAGAGGAAAGTGTTCCCAGAACTAGGAAGGAGAATGTTGGGGAAAGAGCCAGCTTCGCATGAGTGTGATCTGTGGTAGAGGGACACGGCTCGCCTAAGAGAACCCTGCAGAAGGGAGCAAGGGGAAAATAACTTCCTCCTCCTCCTCTTTTTCATCTTTCTGGGGTTCCCCGTTAGCCAAATGCAAGTGGAAACTGGACGACACGACACGGGATCCAGACAGCTCGGTCACCCTGTGCAAACAGCAGAGTGGAAACGGGTGGAGAGAGGGTCCGGAGGAGAAAAGGAAAGGCATCTGATGGACAAACTGGGATTCCTTGACGTTGTGCACTGCTTTGGCTCAGATTTGTACAGACATGCTCTTATCAAAATGCCCATCCCTAACTTCTTTCCTCCTCGTTATCGTTTTCATTTTCATTATTTCTTCTTTTTAATTCTTGCTACCCCCTGTAGTTCTACATTTTTTTTCTGACACTGGTAAGGAAGTAAGTCTCGGTGACAATAAGAACACAGCTTCTCAATAAGCATCCACAAGCATCTCAATAAGCAGCATCTCCTGCATATAAATGATAAACATTTAAAAAATAAAACAGTGATATTCCCCAATAGTTCAACAGTTCCCAAACATTATACCGTAATACATATCCCTTATTTGTTTTACTTTTCACAAACTCCAGAATCTTTATACTGATGATCATTCGGCTGACATAAGAGCATAAGATAACAAGCTGTCCTACAGCAAATCTGTAGAGCACATACCATTCTGTTTCACCAGAACAGAGATAAATATAAAACTACAGGAAAAACTGGCTATGGTGAAAAAGAAACAACTCAAAAAGGGGCCAAAATTTTGAAATTTGGTAACGGCCATTCCTTCAGAAGGAGATGAGGATTCCAAAAGCAATGCAGAAAGAGAATGAATGAAGCTGATGAGAAGAGTTTATATGCAGTTAATTAATATTTTTGCCTTAAAAATGAAGAAAGTTGGTACTTGCAAAGGATAATTCAAATTGGCAGCTCCACTGTGGAACAGTGATTTTTGAAAAGGCAACCCAAGGGCTTAAATATTTTGTTCTCAATTGAGAAAGTCAGTGTAAAAAAAAGTATGTTCCACAGTACACAGCATGAGACAACTTTTAAAGAACTAAATCTGTTTTCCTCATTTCTTCTCACTATTTACTCAGTACCATCACTAAAAGGTAGAGGGGTGTTGTACTCAACCCCAAATAACTGGGAGAAAGTTGTATAATATAAGAAAGATACTTATTATCCAGATAGAAACGAAAATGCATTGAAATAAATTTATTATCTGATTTGAACGTTAAAGGCCACTTGTATACTGCTCATATTTTGCTTCACCATACTAACTGATAACTGCTAAAATAAGGCTAGAGATAAACCAAACATATTTAAGTACTTAAAAAAATCTTCAAATAGACTGAGATTTATAAAACCATTGTGAATACGGGACAGAGTTCCCACATACCCTATACCCAGTCTCCAGTTATTAGCAGCTTGCATTTGTATGGTACCTTTGTCAAAATTAATTAACCCATACTGACATAATATTGTTACTATCTACAGCCCACACTTTATTTATATTTCCTTATTTTTCACCTAATGTCTTATTCTGTTCCAGGATCCCATCCAGGATTACATTTAGTTTTCATGTTTTCCTAGGCTCATCTTAGCTATTATAGGTTCTCAGACTTTCCTTGGTTTTGATTTGAGGAATACCGGTCAAATGTTTTACATAATGTCCCTTATATTGGATTCATCTGCAGTATCCCTTATGATTAGACTGGGTTTATGGGCTTTGGGGAAGAAGGTGACAGAAGTAAAGTGCTGTCCTCATCACAGCACATGGAGTGTAGAAACCAGCAACATGACTTATCACTGTCATGTAAATCATGACCACCTGGCTGAAGTGGTATCTGTCAGTTTTCTCCACTCCAGAAGCAAGTCCCTACGTACAACTCAAACTTAAGGAGCGTGGACCTATCTTCACCTCCTTGACGGCACAGTATCTTCATAAATTATTTGGAATTCTTCTGCATAGATTGTACTTCTCCCCATTCATGTAATCACTAATTCATTTATATCACTATAGACTCATGGATTTTTTTTTTTTTTTTTTTACTGTGGGTTCTATTCCCAAAGCATATTTTTATACAGCTGCTCAAATTGTTCCAGCTTTGGCCACTGGGAATCTTTCATTTGGTCCCTGTGTCCATTTGACATACTCCTATCATTGTGGAATTTTTTTTAAGCACTAAAACCAGATTTTCTAGCACTAGGAGATGCTCTAGGCTCAGCTTGTACATTATCACTTCTGGGCTTAACATCAGTCATTTCTCTAAAACCCCTGCTTCCTCTTATTCAAATGTGGTATTAGAGTATTTGAGTGTTAAGCATGATTGTTGCTACTGGGTTGTTGATGTTGCTTCTGGGCACTCTCAGATTCCAGAGCAAGGAAATATATGTATGTACCTACTAGCCAATAATATGTACATATATATAAAATGTATATCTACATGCCTATATGTATGAATACATATAAGTGTGTGTATATACATCTACTTCCATCTATCAATATATCTATATTCAGCTAAACATGAGTTCAGTACTGACTAGAGCCTCCAGCTCTAATCCATTACCACATGGATCATTCTAGCCTCCTCTCTTGTCTATAACCTCCCACTCTGGGTTATCTAATTTTAACACCTCCTAAAACGCACTTCAGCATATTCTCTCCACAAATAGCAAGAGTTTTAAATAATGACCTTCCAATTGATAGTTCAATCCACATATATAATACATTGGTTCTAAATTATATCAAGGTATTAATAGCATGAGATACTAACAAAGACTTCCTTCTCATTGTGAATCCTACCTAGTCTAAGTTAGCACAAGCAGCGATCTTAGCTGAGGCTGAAATGTTCAACCTTCACTTGATATTTCTCTTGGGGCAAGTTATAATTGGATGTCACACCTATTAACTCAACTTCATTCTGATAATCATTTAATAATTTTCCTCATATTTCTTTTTACAACTGCAATTTTTTTTTTTTTTTTTTTTTTTTTTTTTTTTT
>NW_006787143.1:634136-641939 GCF_000442215.2 Lipotes vexillifer
AGGCCTCTCACCGTTGTGGCCTCTCCTGTTGCAGAGCACAGGCTCCGGACGCGTAGGCTCAGCGGCCATGGCTCATGGGCCCAGCCACTCCGCAGCATGTGGGATCTTCCCAGACCGGGGCACGAACCCGCGTCCCCTGCATTGACAGGCAGACTCTCTACCACTGCGCCATCAGGGAAGCCCTACAACTGCATTCTGAATAGCATTAATATATGTAATGATAACATTTTGAGACACATGAACTACTTAAGTTTGTAATTACTGTATGATCATCCCACTGGAATCACTGAAACTACACTGCACATTCAGATCAACATAAAAACAATACTTTACTATATTCTAGATATCTAAAAAGCTCAATGTTTCTATAAACCTTATTTTGAAAAGAAACAAATAGTGCGCATTAACACCATATATTCAAAATGAAAAATCAGGGTGAATAATTAATATCTACTTTAATTTGTACTCATAAGCTGATTAAACCAACATTTCCATGTATTCCTGAGAGAACTGAGGATTATAGGTAAAAAAATAAATAGTACTCCCAAGGTCATGCATTTCATAAATGAAAGGCCATAAATCCAATTCCTTTTTTTTTTTTTTTTTTTTTTTTTTTCTTTGCGTTATGCGGGCCTCTCACTCTTGTGGCCTCTCCCATTTGCGGAGCACAGGCTCCGGATGCGCAGGCCCAGCGGCCATGGCTCACGGGCCCAGCCGCTCCACGGCATGTGGGATCCTCCCGAAACGGGGCACGAACCCACGTCTCCTGCATCTGCAGGCGGACTCTCAAGCACTGCGCCACCAGGGAAGCCCAATCCAATTCCTTTTACACCAAATTCTCTTATTAAGGCAAGAACAACTAGTTTATATTTATTACTATACTTTTTGGATTCATAATCATTTGAAAGCTTTTGCTAAGTAAGTCTGTCCACAATCTGTCCAAGAGGATGCTAAATGTTAATGCAGATGCATATATGTCTGGTGAAACTATTCTCATCAATAGGAAGTTTATGCCATTAGAATATACCTATACTGATCAATAAAAAGAGAGAATTTTAAAGTATATCTTTACAAGTCAACTTTACCTTTTAAAAAAATACTCCTGGTAGACTTTAGCTCCAAACAAGATTAAGTAACAGGGACTAGGTATTTAATCTCCTTACCTGAAACAACTGGGAAAAAAAGCAGACAAAATAAACAAAACAGTTTGCAGGATGCTCATCAGGCAACAAAAGACACCCAAGACACAATAAACAAACATGCTGAACCCCACAATTGCTTCAGCTCACTGTCCTAATAAACAGAGTTTCCCAGGCCATTGATCAGGGAGCTGCATCCAGTGGGAACTCCAGCAGACCCCCTGTGTTTAGAAGATGGAGCTAGGAGTCTAAGGTAGAGTTCACAGGAAAGAGAAGAGAGCTGAACAAAAAGAAGTAACTCCAGAGATTTGCAGAAGGTCTCCCTCAGATATTCAGCTGAGTACTGATCTGCACATGTCTATTAGGAAACAACCTGGAAGGATGAGAAATAACACAGCCAGCCCACACACAAGGCCAAACCAATGCTCTTCCCAGCAGGCACACTGAAATACCTCAAAATTGGGTCTATTACACAGAAGGCTCATGGCTCAGAAGTGGCGAATAGTTAGACCAAGATTGAGCACAGCTAACAAATTTTAAAACTATTACCTAAAAGGATTAAACTGTTTCCAAGAAATGTAACTGTGCGCCAGAACCATGATCAGTAATATGTACAGGAATAAAATATCCAGCATTCAACAAGGTAGACCTACAACATCTGGCATTCAATAAAAAATTACATTCAATAAAATATCACTTAATAGCTAGACTCTGATAAGTTAATGACAAAAAGAAAACTATAAAGCTTAAAGCCACCACTAACGTAAGAGTTATACCAATGAACCAAGAAAGTAAATACAACAGAATCATACAGTTACTTAATTAATGCAAAAGAAAGCAGAAAAAACAAAAAAAATGGAACCCAAGTAATAAGATAATAGATTTAAGTCTAAACATATGAATAATCACATAAAATACAAATGGTCTAAATACTCTAGTTAAAAGGAAGATATTGTCAGATTAGATTTTAAAAGTTAAAACTCATGTACATGCTGCCTATACGAAATTCAATTAACTATAAATACACAGATGGACTAAAAGTAAAAAGATGGAAAAAAAATTACCATGCCAACAGTAATCAAAAGACAGCTAGAGTGGCAACATTAAATCAGATGAAGTCGATTTCAGAGCAAAGAAATACTGCCAAAGATAAAAAAGATCATCTCATAATGATACACCTAACAACAGATCTTCACAATAAAGGAAAAACTGATAAACTAGAAGAATAGACAAACCCACAATTAGTCACAAATTTCAGTACCCCTGTCAATATTTTATATAACGAATTTAAAATCATCAAAAAAACCCTAACGGGCTTCCCTGGTGGCGCAGTGCTTGAGAGTCCGCCTGCCGATGCAGGAGACGCGGGTTCGTGCCCCGTTTCGGGAAGATCCCACATGCCGCGGAGCGGCTGGGCCCGTGAGCCATGGCCGCTGAGCCTGCACGTCCGGAGCCTGTGCTCCGCAAATGGGAGAGGCCACAACAGTGAGAGGCCCGCATAACGCAAGGAAAAAAAAAAACACCCTAACATCCTTTCCTGATAGTACACTTAAAAAAACACTATCAACCAATTATATCTAACTGATATCTACAAAACAATTTGTCCAACAGCCAAATACACATTCTCTTCAAGTACACCCAATACATTTATCAAGATAGATTATGTTCTTGGTCTTAAAACAAGTCCCTAAATTGAAAACTTTCAAGTCATACAAAATATGTTCTCTTACAAGAATGGAATCAAATTAGAAATCAATAATAAAAGATTTCCAGAAAATTCACAAATGTTTGGAAAATAACATTTCTAAATAGGCAAAGTCAAAGAAGAAAACCAAAAGGAAATTAGAAAGTACTTTGAGTGAAAATTAAACCAAACATATCAAAATTTGCAGGATGCTGCTGAAGTAGTACTTAGGGGGAAATTAAGAGCACTAAATAAATGCACATATTAGTAAAGAATAAAGATCTCAAAATAAATGACCTCAGCTTCAAACTTTGAAAAAAATAGAAAGGGAAGAAGAAGTTAACTGCAAACTAAGCAGCAAAATGGAAAAAATAATAAAGAGTGGAAATCAAGACAGCAGAAATAATAAAGAAAATCAATTAAACTTAAAGATGATTCATATTTATACAAGCAAATACTATACACACACACACACCTCTAGGCAAGTTGATCATGAATAAAAAAGAAGACACAAATTAAGACAAAAATTACCAAGAACAGGAATGACAAAGGTAATATCATGACAAAGCCTACAGATAATATGAGGACAGTAAGGGAATATTATGAAAAACTTAAAGCCAATAAATTCAACAACTTAAATTAAGTGTAAACATTTACTGAAAGACAAAAACTACCAAAGCTCATTCAAGCAGAGATAGATAATTTTTTTTTTTTTTTTTTTGTGGTATGTGGGCCTCTCACTGCTGTGGCCTCTTCCATTGCAGAGCACAAGCTCCGGACGCGCAGGCTCAGCGGCCATGGCTCACGGGCCCAGCCGCTCTGCGACATGTGGGATCTTCCCGGACCGGGGCACGAACCCATGTCCCCTGCATCGGCAGGCGGACTCTCAACCACTGCGCCACCAGGGAAGCCTGAGATAGATAATTTGAATAATCCTGTTATCTAGTAAGAAATTCAAATTTTATTTTAAAACATTCCCACAAAAAAACTCCAAGCCTGAACAATTAAGAAAGAAATACTAATTTTACACTAACTCCTCCAAAAATTAAAAGGAGAGAATATTTCACAACTCATTTTATGAGGCCCTGACAACCATACAGAGGCATCACAGGAATAGAAAACTATAGAAATAGATGCAAAAATTCTGAGCAAAATTTTAGCAATTTGAATTCAATTAATATACAAAAAGGATAATATACCATGACCAAGTGGAACTTATTACAATTCTACCTGTATTCAAGGATGGTTTAACATTTGAAAACGAATCAATGTAATTTTCTATATTAACAAAATTAAAAAATTAAAACCATAGGGCTTCCCTGGTGGCGCAGTGGTTGAGAGTCCACCTGCCGATGCAGGGGACACGGGTTCGTGCCCCGGTCCGGGAAGATCCCACATGCCACGAAGCGACTGGGCCCGTGAGCCATGGCTGCTGAGCCTGCGTGTCCGGAGCCTGTGCTCTGCAATAGGAGAGGCCACAACAGTGAGAGGCCCACGTACTGCAAAAACAAAACAAAACAAAACAAAAAAAACCATACAACCCTCTTAATAGGAGCAGAAAAAGCATTTGACACATACAGCATCCATACCTGCTTTTAAAATTAAACTAACCTAAAAAAGCCACTTCTTCGCAAACTAGAAATAGAAGAAAATTTCCTCAAGCAGAGAAAGAGCATCCATGAAAAAGCCTACTTTTCATAATATTTTACTTGAATGTGAAAGATTGAATGCTTTCCCTCTAAGATCAGAAACCAGACAAAAATAATCATGCTTACCACTTTTATTCAACATTATACTGGAGGTTATAGCCAGTGAAATAAGGCAAGCAAAAACATAAAAGCAATCAAGAGTGGAAAAATAAATAAATAAAATTATTTATTCACAGAGGACAAGACTATCTATACAGAGGATTAATACACACCCACACACCACACATATAACAGCCTAATGAGTGAGTGTAGCAAAGTTGCAGGATACAAGACCAATATAAAAAAATCAACTGTATACTATATAATAGTAACAAAAAATAAAAATTGGTATTAAAAAAAGCAATACCATTATAATAAAATTAGGTGAAATACCTATACACTAAAAACACGAGATTTCTGAAAAAAGTTAAAGAAGAATTAAATAAATAGAAAGATATACCTTCTTCATGGATTGGATGACCCAACAATGTTAAGATACAAAATCTCCCCAAATTAGACTAATGCTCAACATAATCCCGTCAAATTCCCAGTAGCCTTTTTTTTGTGAATTGACACGTTGATTTTATGAAAATGCAAAGAATCTAGACTAGCCAAAGCAATTTTTAAGAAGGGAAGTTAGAGAACACTAATTTCAAGACAATATTATTACAAAGCTGCATTAATCAAGACAGCTGTGAGTCCAGAAATAAACCTACACAAGTATGGACATCCGTTTTTCAAAAAAGTGCAAAGGCCAATACAGTGGGAAAAGAGTAGTCTCTCTAGAAAATCGCACTGAAACAACCAGATGTCCATGTGCCAAAAAATGAATTTAGACCCATATCTCACCCATTACACAAAAATTAGCTCAAAATGGATCACAGATCTGATTGTAAAACCTAAAACTAGAAAACTTCAAGAAGAAAGCATAGGAGAAATCCTTTGCAACCAAGAATTAGTCAAAGGGCTCTTAGCTATGACACCAAAAGCATGACTCAGAAAAATGAACTGATAAACTGAACTTCATGAAAATCAAAACTTCTATTCTTCCCATACATATTTTTAAGAGAACGAAAAGATAAGCCACAGACTAAAGTATCGTCAAATCATATAACAGATGAAGACTTGTACCCAGAATACATACAGAACCATTAAAACTCAATAAGGAAACAACCTAATGAGATGGGAAAAAGTTTTGAATAGACTTTTCACCAAAGAAGATATCTGAAAATAGGCACACATAGAGATGTTCAAGACCACTAGTTATGAGAAATATAAATATAAGCTACATCTATTAAAATGGCTACAATTTTAAAAGCTTAACCATACTAAATGTTGTCAAGGATGTGGAGTCACTGGAACTCTAACACTGGTAGAAATGTAAGATCATACAACCATTTCTGAAAACAATTTGTTAGTTTAAACATACACTTATAATATGGTCCAGCCATTCCACTCTTAGATATTTACACAAGAGAAATAAAAGTGTATGTTCATAAAATATTATATAGAAATATTTATAGCAACTTTATTTGTAATAGTCAAAAAGTAGAAACAACCTAAAAGTCCACTGGCAGGCAAATAAACAAATTGTGCTATATCCTTATAAGGAAAACTACTTATCAATAAAAAGAATTATAAGCTATTTATACAGACTGCAACATCAATAAATCCAAAAATAAATATGTTGAATGAAAGAAGTCAAATACAAAAGAGGACATGATGTAGCTTCCATGTACATGAAAATCTACTGATACGTAATGACAGAAAAAATCAAACTGATATGTAGTAGTGAAAAGCAGTTCATGGGTGGGATAGGGAGGTACATGAGAGATAATAAAACAGCTCATGGAAACATTTCAGAAAATGGGTATCTTCATCACGTGATGGTTTCATGGGTGTGTACATGTTAAAAAAAATATTCCAAGGAAACAAATACTGTTAGGCAAAATGTCCCCAGTAGACATTTTGCCCAATAAAAGAGCCTAGAGAGTAGAAACAGCACAAATGGGGAAGAGACTTACGTGAACATTTGGCTTTAACATAGGTGAAGGCATTCTGAGGCTGGAGGAAAACTTGCCCAACCTGCTCAAGCTCTAAGGCTAGTTGGTGCTACTGTAGACCCACTGTGTGAAGAGGCATGAGGCTGGCAGTAATACAGCTTCAGGACTGTACTCCACCATGTTTTCACCTTCAAGAGGTTTACTCTGTGCTATATTGCGAGCTATCCATCAATAGGACACTTTTAATGTTTTATCAGAAAGTTAATATGTTTTCATATTATAGTAAAATATACATACTATATAAATTGCCATTTTAACCAAGTTTCAGTGTGAAGTTCCATAGCATTAATTTGATGCACAGAATTTGAGTACCAGAGAAATAAGACAGCACCAAGAAAAATGAAAGAAAAGGAGAGAAAAGAAAGAAAAAAAGGGCAACAGCATGAAGCAGAGTTAGAGGTTTTCAATCTAATGCCTAAGTGAAACAAGGTAAAAGGTAAAGGAAAAAGAGGTAAAGACAAAAAAGAAAAGGAATAAACACATTTAGAACCCTATCAATTCAGGCTGGAGAAAGCATAAAGGAGGAACTAGAACTAAGATGTATATTAAAATAATTAGGGCAATAGTTCTAATTCTTGAAATTAATTCCATCATCTGCTTAAGAGGGGAAATGGTAACAGAGAACACAGGGGTCACCAACAGTGTATTTTGAAGTCTGTGGACAAATACACCTTGTTTAGTTGCTTAGATTCTACACAGACCATTATCCAGAGACCAGACTCTGATTCCACCCCACCGCACACCCCTAGTTCAGTAGTCACTGCCAGTACTTCAAACCAGCCAATCAAGTACCTAGGAAGCCCCTACAAAAAGCATCTCAGCATCAAATTCCACAGCACTGATGGTCCAGATTGTACTTTAAAAATCTACAAGTCAACTTCTCTGTCAGTTGCCCCAAACACTATGTTAGGCACACTGAGATATAGAGTAAGAACTTCAAACATTGTACAGTACACAAACCAGAAGAGTACAATGCAATATGTAAACCAAGAATACAATGAGCAATTTGCATTAAGTACTTCAAAAATATTTTGTTACAGCAACAGACACAAAAATTCCATTCCCCCCTCCCCATCCAGGAGCACTGAGAGACCCAGGTAGAACTCCATGAATGCAAATGCAAAGAACAAATAGATTTATGCAAGGGATACATAATCCTGCAAAAATTAGTGTACAGACAGGTGATTTCACTCTCAAGTACTAAAGATGAAACTGAAAACCTCTTCCGA